>NC_043997.1:27663345-27963345 GCF_902150065.1 Myripristis murdjan
AACACCTGATGTGAATTTTGCCGTTAAGCTCCTTGTTAGAGAACAGCAACTTGTGCAAAAAGTACTGAAACATTGAACAGTTGGACATGTGCATTCAAAAGTTTACAGAAGGTCACATTAAGTTCACCTGTAAAGGTTAGAATGCATTTTAGGTTCATCCTGAAATTTCACCCGAAAGCCGAATATCCCTAACTTTTTGTGAGTAGTGTATCTACCGTTATTATGAATACACACAGTATAAGGTTGATCACATATCAAAGTTACATATCAAAATGCACAAAAACTGCTCTTAAGACCTACATGTACTGTGACATTTATTGGAGATATACTTAGGACCCTGGAAATACATTTTCATCTTATAGAAAATGTACATCAAATTATACGTAAAATAGGCTAGGCCACTCACAAAATATATTCAGTAATTATCAACAAGTGTGGTTATGGGTACACTGGTCAGTTTTTGCATTTAGTTCTTGAGTTCTATGATAAATACACGGATGTCTTAGTATCCTGAAACCTTTTCAAATCACATGATGTCAAAATATGTTCCTGAACGATTACTGTGTAAAGAATCACACTGCCACATACATACATGTTTGAAAACAAGGTGAAGAAACAGAGTGTAGTGTTACTAAAGTTAGCTTCTTAGAATGAGGCAAGAGAAAAACAGGATTTGAATGAATGTGTTGGAAGCAAGGGTCAGCGGGTTAACAGCGTTTTATTGTAATGAAACGAGTTGTTTTGATGTGGATCTTCACTGCCACTCTTCGAGGCATAAGGACAGGCTAAGAGGACCTGGTTTGTGTGATGGCTGGGGGACACAAATGGTCATTAGTCATCCTTACAGCCAGCTGATGGAGCTGCTATAACCTAATTATGCTGATGATAATCACTATGAATGATGTAGTGGCAGCACCATTCACAGATGCATAATGGAGGTGGTAATGCTGTCTCAGTGTGTTTCTTGTCGGTCAGGCTTTAGACTTAAGGGATAGGAAACACTAAAACATATTTTTGGAGGTGATACATGATATCTCTATATTGCCTGACAGAGAAGACAATGATACGGGGCATTAGTTCCACATGAATAGGTTAAACTGCTGATGTTTTAGCTGCTACATCAACATCACTTTTTTTTCCAGGGTTAAAAAATATCAGGTGAATTAAAGTGGTCCCTCGTTAATCGCGGGAGTTACGTTCTAAAAATAACCCGCAATAGGCGAAATCCGCGAAGTAATCAGCTTTATTTTTTACAATTATTCTAGATGTTTTAAGGCTGTAAAACCCCTCACTACACACTTTATACACTTTTCTCAGACAGGCATTAACATTTTCTCACTTTTCTCTCTTGTTTAAACACTCTCAAAGTTCAAACCTTCGCAGAAAAATAAGGACGCAGAACACAATGCGCTGTAAAAAAAAAAAAAAAAAAAGAAAAAAAAAAAGCATGCAAAATTGCACTAAAAAAAATCCGCGAAACTGCGAGGCCGCGAAAGGTGAACCGTGTTATAGCGAGGGACAACTGTATTGGAAGTTTTGTAGTTTTACAAAGACAGGAATGACTAAAAGGTGGTAATGACTTGACAGTAAATAGTGGTTCAAGAAAGCTCTCTGGTTTGTTCAGATCCTACTGCTCAGGATACAACTGACAATTTTACTTGATCTGCTCCAGAATTATGTGGCTTGCTTCATAATCTATTGAAGTTGTTATGGCACTAGGCACTTCTGTCTCTAATTGTGTTGTCCTACCATGTAGTGTCCAACAATGCTCAATTTGTGGGCCTTTTTCATTTATTGCATATATGCTTTCACTGGGAGGTATAGTTAATACATATAACATTAGTTTTCATGTGTATGCAGATGACACCTTTTTTAACATCACTTTTAGCTTATCACCATAGTCCAATTACGACTTTGATTGATTATATATATGGCATACCTATGGGGTTGTCTTAGAACTTGTGCCCACATATCAGCACACATATCAGCACAAATCACCATCCTAATAAGGAGGACATACACAAGATCTTTCTTTTATGCTGTGTAATGAAGTAATACCACAAAGCCGAAAGCAAAGTTGGTAAAAACCAGCCCAGAGAGTACGTGACAGAGAACTGTCGTGGTGAGAACAAGGCACTTCATGTCACAATCTTGTCCTTTCATGCAACAGTAAGTTATGTTCATGTTTCCGCCCCTCAAAAGTTGTTGAGTGCTGTACAAACTTGCTTGAACAGTAACTGTAATCTGATTTAGGAACATTAACATCTGCATTGCAGCCAAATGTAATGTGATTACAATTACACTGGGTATCACACACACACGCATGCACGCACACGCGCACACAGTGAGACTGAGAATACCTATGACTTTATCCTTCTTGCCATTTCTAATGGGAGTGCAGAGCAAACTCTTGATCTGGTTGCTGGGATGCTCAGGGTTTTCACTCTGTCACAGGAAAAGATGAATCAGTATTCATTGTGGGAAAAGACAAGAAAGATAAACCAACCATTGACGAAGCAATACACCATCTAAAAATACTTGAGAACCCCCACCCCCCACGCCCACAAACCACTTTTTCCAGAGTTCACCACACTTCCATCTGACTACAGATTTCAAATGCCCAAAATAAAGGCAAAAAGCACAATCATCTCTTTCATTTCAAGAAGTATTCCATTACTTACCAAACAAAAAGCCAGATAATGAACAATGAACACCTGAGGACTAAAATGAACACTGAACACTGAACTTGTTGCACTTATTTTGGACTTTGGACTGAATTACAATCTGTATACTCTAACTAGTGATTGTTTTTATTATCACTGCCTAGTATTTAGTTCAATGTTTTAATGTTGCTTAGTGTTTCTTTTACGTGCTCATGTGTGCATGATGAATTCCCCTAAACTAAAGGTTTCATTCATTCATGTACCGAAAAGCAAAGGAAAGATAAAGAAAGAACAGACCGATTCTTCCCTTCCTACATGGAAAAGAAAGGAAAAGAAAAAGACAAAGTCAAGCCCCTGCTTGTTGTCCCGTACTGACCGTCCAGGGGAAGCGCTGGTCCTTGGTTACGTCAGTGATGTTGAGAGGCTGCATGGTGTTTTTAACGTACTGGGCGTACATGTAGTTGATCTGACTGACATCGCAGTCCCTGAAGAGCAACACAGCATACGACTGCATTAAACACCATACATAGAAACACAGTGGTAGAAACAGTGGCAAGTGTCTACTGTCCCACATTTTCATAGCTGGTAGATCATCAAATCGAGCAAGCAGTCATACTTTAGATTTCTGATATATTACTACGATCTAAAAATGAACTTTCAGAGACTTCAAACTTTCTTCACACGACTTTATTCCATCACTGGAATAAAGTCGTCCACATTAGTTTTCCTAAAAGCAGCAGCACTGGTGTGTGTTTCCATGACTTGAAATTGGGCGGAGTGAAACGGTTCCTCTGCCAGTTCTGTAGTTTATGAATGGTGACACGAGGGTGAATGTTTACACCAAAAGTTCAAATTTCAAAATCAAGGAATTTTGATTATGTATTGTGAAATATTTAGTACCTCCGCATGATTTGCAAAATGGTTTGTTGCAATGTAAAATGTAGTAAACTGTAGTAGTGTTGCAAAATTCCCGGAATTTTCAAAGTTGGAAAATTTCCATGGGAATTTTTGGAAATTAACGTAAATTAACGGGAATTAACGGGAACTTTGTGGGAATTTTGTGGGAATTTTCGGGAATTTATATTCACTGCATTCACCCGATCATATACATGTATACATAATAAACATTTTGGTTTGTTATAAGCAGATATGCATGCAAACATGTTACATTATAATGAATTTCCAGGGAATTTTCGGGAATTTTCCCTAGCTGAGTCAAACTGTGTTAATTCAGGCATAGGACTGTGTGCAGTATTATTGTTAAGGTGTGCATATGAAGTGGTTCAAACTACCCATTAAAATGCATAGAAATGCAGGAAATTGAATCGTGATGCTGATGTGATGATTGTCTGTCTCAGTGGAAGTGCTGTAGCCTAGTGGAGTATAGGCTACTGACTGATGATGATCAAATGTGCTCGAAATTAACTGCATATGTGAATCATGGTGCACAGCTGAATTTGCATTGAATCATGCGACATATTTGTTTCCACCAAAATACAAAGTTGACTGTTTTTATTTACGTTTAATATTTAAGTTTTATTTCACACACTTGGGTATGGGGATGATGATTTTACAGTATGCTGGCATTGTGGCCTTTGGGTTAGAGGTGAGTCCTGAGTTCAGGAGATTAGGGTTTCCATTTCCAAAATGGTGATATTGATGTTGACACTCATTTTATTGATTATTGTTTATTTTTGCCCCATTCACCTTAAGTTAACAACAACAAAAACCAAAATTTCCAAAATTCCCAAGCTTAAATTTCCATGGAAACTTTTTAAAAACCTCATTCAATTGATGACAAGAAAACGAAAATTCCCAAAATTCCCGAGCCGAATTTTCCCGGGAATTTTCAGAAAAATTGAAAAAAAAAGTGACAGCAAAAATCTTCTGAAAATTTCCAATATTCTAGAGCGAAAATTCCCATGGGAATCTTCGGAGACTTTCTGGGAAATTTACCGGAAACTTTCCACCCTTTTGCAACACTAAATTGTAGTAACATTCAAAATCATTGGGACTGTCCTTTAAGGAAATTGCTAGTCATCAATTGTGTGACACTGTTTAAAAAATGTATTTAACCAATTCCAATACATTTCCTAAACTTCTGATCGTAAAGCTGCCTCCCTGACCGTCAGGCGAGCAGCACTGCTCAGTAAAACATCCGCTGGTTTAAGAGTGAACTGAGGCCTGGGACTGCACCTGAGCCTGAGTCCACCCAGCTGAACTCGTCAGTCAGGTCTGTCAGAGTTTAACAAGCCTGTTTGTTAGCTTTAGCCGCTCCAAGTCTGACCACAGAGCCAGCATGATACTGCATGATAAATGATGGAAAATGGATATATAAACATAACATGAGGTTAAGGCAAAAGCCAGTGGATGTTGGCTGCACTGCTGCGGCAGGGTGGTGTGTGTGTGTGTGTGTGTGTGTGTGTGTGTGTGTTGGAGAGAGAGAGAAAATGTTTGAGGGAATGTATGACTGAGTGTTCGAAAGAGAGAGAATGTGAGTGTGTGCACACATGACTGTGTGTATGTGTCTGTGTGTGTGTGCACAAAGAGGCAAAGACAAGGATTGTAAAGTGTGTGTGTGTGTGTGTGTGTGTGTGCAATTTAGAGCTTCAAGCTAATTATAAAAACCTGTTCTGTTGTGGACTCTACTCTTTCTGTCTTATAAACACACACACACACACACACACACACACACACACACTGAATATGGGCATGAATGTAACTTAATGCTTGAATGCAATCAATCCTAAAAAACACTGAAACTTTTCTCTCTGTTTGTCTCCAATCAGGCTACAGAATAGCTAACGGCTTCACTAAAAAAACAAACAAACAAACAAACAAACAAGCAAACATTGTGTCAGCGGCTGCAGTCAAGCTCCATCCAGAAAAATATGTCAGTTGCTCCACTTTGTCCAACTTAAACAACATGAACGAAACATGCTGCCTGCCATCTCTGCAGGCAGGATCAGCGACGTCAGCTCGGCTCCAGTGAACTTCCTGCCCCGTTTGGGAAGCCGCAGCCCCGTGCTTAATGTCACTAGAAAGAGCCTCCTGTGGGCCAAGTCGGTCAAAGCTAACATCCTGCAGTGTGCTAACCCCCCTGGTTACCCCATTTGGAGTCCGCCTTCCCCCAGCCCTCCCAGAGGAGCTGCAGTACACACACACACACACACACACACACACACACACACACACACACACACACACACAAAGACACAGCAGCCCTTCCAGGCCATTATTCGATCTAAACAGGGGATGAGAGCACTGGGAAACTACGGAGGACAAGAACAAGAAGAATCTGGACTGTGTCACTGCTGCCTCAGGATTCCCCTTTGCTGGTACCTTCCTCTCAGGTCCTATATTGCCTGGCTATGTTTTTTATCAATTTCATTGGTTTGTTTGTTAGCAGGATGTCTCAAAAAGTTATGAATGGATTTGCACAAAACCTTGTGGAAAGGTTAGCCATGGGCCAAGATAAAGAACTGATTAACTTTTCATGGTGGTCTGTGTTTGTTGCCGATCACAAAAAGGCATATACCGTATTTCCCCAATTAATCGCCCGGGCGTTTAATATGCAAAATCAACTTGGACTCCAGGCGTTTAAAAGAACCAGGCGGCTATTCGCTGCAGGCCTTTATTTATTTTTGCACAGACCTGCACCAAGCCATTATTGTGATGACAGTTACTGTCCAACATATTTATAGTCGGTCGATTTAAGATTACGGCACACCCTTTTTTTCTAATGTTAGCTAGCTCTCTTATATTGACAGAAAACGAAAGTGCCACATTGTTATTGTGCGGCTAACTGTTTACTTCTGCAAAAATAAGGTGAATAGCCTTATTTTGGGTTTACCTCAATATAATGCAAATAATCGCCCTGGCGGTTATTTGGGTGGGCGTTTAATACGCAAAATGGGTGCAGACCCCAGGCGTTTAAAAGAACCAGGCGGCTATTTGCGGCCCGGGCGATTAATTGGTGAAATACGGTCAACTTGGACTCCAGGCGTTTTAAAAGAACCAGGCGGCTATTCGCTGCAGGCCTTTATTTATTTTTGCACAGACCTGCACCAAGCCATTATTGTGATGACAGTTACTGTCCAACATATTTATAGTCGGTCGATTTAAGATTACGGCACACCCTTTTTTTCTAATGTTAGCTAGCTCTCTTATATTGACAGAAAACGAAAGTGCCACATTGTTATTGTGCGGCTACTGTTTACTTCTGCAAAAATAAGGTGAATAGCCTTATTTTGGGTTTACCTCAATATAATGCAAATAATCGCCCTGGCGGTTATTTGGGTGGGCGTTTAATACGCAAAATGGGTGCAGACCCCAGGCGTTTAAAAGAACCAGGCGGCTATTTGCGGCCGGGCGATTAATTGGTGAAATACGGTAACTTCCCAACAGATGCACACAACATGGCAAAACTTTGTGGAAAGCCTGGTCATGGGGCAAAAAAGAGCTGCTTAAAGTTGGGGGTGCGCCAGCCTTGAGGAGTACACCTCATCAGTCACTGGCTTCATGGCCAACTGCATCAGTGATGTCATGACTGCCAAACCAGAAACCTTGGATGAACAGTGGAACATGCAGCGCCATTAGCGCCTGTGACACAACATTCAAATCCAGCAATAGGGATGAGCTTAGAACACCAAGGAACAACCTCAGACGTGGCAATAAGGTAGCCACATATAAATACAAACTACAGACTGAAGAACACTTCACCAACAACTCTGACCCACACAGCATGTGACAGGGTATTCAAACAATCACAGACCATAAAAGCAAAACTGGCAGTGCACCCATTTCTGATGCCTCATTGCTGAATGAGCTCAATGCATTGCATGCATGCTTTGAAGCCAACAACTCGGAGCCACACTGCAGGACCACTGCAGGTTTAAAAAATCAGGAGCTCCAGCTGTCTGGAGGTAATGTAGCACAAGGCCACCGGGCTTGATGGCAGGCCTTGCCGAGCTCTCACAGTGTGCACATGTCAGGTAGCTGGGGGCCTTGTTGATTTTCAGTGTGTCCCTGGCACAAGCTAGAGGCCCCACCTGCTTCACGAACACCACAGTCAGTCCCATCTCAGTGTCACCTCTCCTCAGATGTTTGAATGACTCCAGCCCCGTCTCACTGACCTCCATCATCATGAAGTGTTTTGAGGGGCTGGTCAAAGCACATATCAAAGCCAGCATCCCACAGACACCACAGACCTGCTGGCGACCTGACAGGTCGCCAGTCCATCGCAGGGCCACTTCTTATTTTTATTTACTTATTTTATTTTTTATGTCTAAAACTGTCTAAAAGTGCATTTCTATTTATTAATTTATTTTATTACGGTGTCAGTGTCTGCACTATGCTTTTATGTTGCACCAGAGACTGGTGCACAAGACTTTTTGTCATGCCGAAATAAACTGAACAATATCTAACCATTCAATCTGCAACGACTCTATCATATCATATCACTGACTAACTAAAATCTAATAAGCCTCATATCAGTCCCATATGTTGTTAAACCGATAATATCTAGCTAGCTATGCTACACTACACCACACACACACACACACACACACACACACACACACACACACACCCCTCTTCAGCAGTTGCTACACACATCTACAATTAAATCTTTAGCTCATTCTAAGCAACAGAATTGGATTGTGTGTGTGTGTGTGTGTGTGTGTATTTCTATCTCAGTGCCTCTTAAATCAATTTACAGCTTATTTACTCCTGTTGCTGCAGCTCCTCCAATCCCTTTTCTCTCCATCAGTCTCCTGGTGAAGCTCCTCTCATCCACCCTCCTCTCACTTTGCCTCACGTCTCTTCTGCTTCATGCATCCCCTCTGCCTTTCACGATTCTTAAGTCAGCTTCTCATTTCAACCTCATGAGATTGAGGGAACCTTTACTGATTGCCACTGGGAACCAGTTTCATTTACAAAAGCAAATTTACTCTTAAGGCTCATTTATGCTCCCTTTATATACGAAAATAAATATGTACATTTCAAACAATAAAACCATCACTGCCCATATACTCTGATGCATTCTTTACATTGACATCGGTGATAAACAATAATTCCACAAGAGGGAAGCTCAGTAAAACATTTCTAACAACAACAGACACATAACGGTGGAGGAGGTCAAAATAATGGACCTAATAATGTACAAAGAAAGAGGAGGAGGCAGTGTTGTAGAGGGTGGAGGTCTGTGATGCCATTAGTTACATTGCAGCAGGAGGAGGGATAATTCTTTTCTCAACTATTTCCAATGAGAGAAGTTTTTTTGCTGTGTTTTGCTCACAGGCTGGTCTCCATTTAAATATTGGCTACACTGGCCCCATGATTTCCAGGTTAACTGCTCCATTTTTGCTCCATTGCTATTTCTTATATATTCCTTGTTTATAGTGTATATATTACTTGCTGCTATTTATCATATGTTTATACTGTAAATTTGCACATTGCCCACATCTATGCACACTGTATACATCTATGCACACATTTTTTTGCACATTGTTTTTTTTTTTTGCACATTGGGTACTCAGATCTTTACATCTCTAGTGTCATCTTTTATTCTTTATTTTTTATTTATTTAATCTTGTAATCTGTGGATACTGCTGAAAACTGTGAATTTCCTTCGGGATGAATAAAGTATCTATCTATCTATCTATCTATCTATCTATCTATCTATCTATCTATCATTTTGTACATATACATAAGCTTTCTGAAAATGTGCACAAACGCAGATGAAATGAACACAGGAGTGCTCATGGGAACATGGCAATGAGTATAGACAGAACGCTCCGTAGCAATATAAATATATAGAAATACGGCAATCGGTAGAGTGGCATATTTCCACCTATGTTCTAAAGATATGCCACATAGTTGACCAAATTAACCTTTTGTCAATTCTAACTTGTCATGCTTTCAGGTAAAGTTTTTTTTTTTTTGTTTGTTTGTTTAATAAATTCAAACATTAGAAGTTACGTGTGTGTGTGTGTGTGTGTGTGTGTGTGTGGTTGATTTATGTGGTTGATTACCCCACCACTCACTGTTCAGGAGCATGAGGTGAGGCGGGTGCTCAGAGCTGTGAACACAAGGAAAGCTACTGGCCCGGATGGAGTACCTGGGAAGGTGCTCAAAGTGTGAGCTGGCCAAGCTCTCAGGGATTTTCACCACCATCTTCAACCTCTCCTATGATGGCCTGCTGCAATGACTTTCGCCCAGTTGCCCTCACGCCCATCATCGCAAAAGTACTTCGAAAGGCTGGTCTTGCACCATATCAAAACCTGCCTCCTTCCTACATTCGATGCACATCAGTTTGCCTATCGTGCCAACAGATCAACCGCCATAGCCATAGCCTTTCACACTGCGCTGAGCCATCTGAACATCAGGGGAGCTATGATAAGGATGCTTTTTATTGACTAAAGCTCAGCCTTTAATACCATCATTCCGGACATTCTAATCAGCAAACTGACTGAACTGGGCCTCCCCTCACTCACCTGCACTTGGATTAAAGACTTCCTGACCAACCGCCCCCAGTCTGTTCTACTTGGCTCCCGCCTCTCCTCCACCTGCACCCTCAGCATCGGCTCTCCACAAGGGTGCATGCTGAGTCCACTATTGTACTCCCTCTACACATATGACTGCAGTCCAGCCCACCACCAGAACACCATCGTCAAATTTGCAGACGACACTACAGTGGTGGGTTTAATTTCAGGGGGAGACTAGTCTGCCTACCGGGATGAGATCCCGGAACTAGCAGAGTGGTGCTCAGCCAGCAACCTGGCACTTAACACACAAAGGAAATCATCCTGGACTTCAGGAAGCACAGGGCGGACCCCTCACTCCTCTGCATCAATGGAAACTGTGTAGAGAGGGTCCAGTCATTCAAATTCCTCGGCACCATCATCTATGCCGACCTCACATGGACTGAAAACATCACCATGATCATTAAGAAGGCACAGCAGCGCCTTCATTTGTTAAGGGTGCTGAGAAGGAACAACCTGAGGCAGAAGCTGCTGGAGATCTTCTACCGCTCCTCTGTGGAAAGTCTGCGGACGTACTGCATTACAGTCTGGTATGCCAGTTGCACCTGTTTGACCTGCTGCCCTCTGGGAGGCGCTATAGGTGCATTAAAGCCCGAACAAACAGACTCAAGAACAGTTTCTTTCCCAGAGCCATAACCACTCTGAACTCAAACTTGCACTAACTGCCCCACCTCCCAATCATCCACTCATCTTCCCCAACACACTCCCTCCCCCTTTACTCCCACAGATATTTTTACTTTTTATCCAGTGCAATATTTCATATCACTGCAATATTTATTCAGTGCAATATTTCATATCAGTGCAATATTTATTTATTTAGTGCAATATTTCATATCAGTGCAATATTTACTTATTCAGTGCAATATTTCATATCTCAGGGACTACTCATATTTATACTGTATGTTGTTGTTTTGTTGCTGCTGTTGTGTTTTTTTTTCCCATATAGACGCACCTTAAGAGATTGTTTACAATTTCGTTGTATCTTGTATGCAATAACAATAAAGGAATTCTATTCTATTCTATTCTTTGTATTTATTGTATTTCTGTTTCTGAAAATATGCATTGTTTTGTGATAGGCCACGTCCACCATCACACTCCCTTTTAGCAAATCAGCATGGCAGGTTAATCAGCTGACCAGGCTTTCCACAACATTTTGCTATGTTATAGGACTCGGTTTGGAAGTTATGCACCTTTTGGCAGTACACCACGCTCACTTTAGATAAGCATCACAAAAAGTTAATCTGCTCTTCTGTGGAGCGAAAACCTTGCCTGTTATGTTCATCCATTTGGAAGTTATGCAGCGGATGTATTACGCTTTCATGCCCCATTTGATCAATCAGCATAATCAGCTCTTTCTTGCCTCATGACCAAGGTTTTCACAATATTTGTCCATGTTATGTGAATCCGTTGTGAAGTTATTCGTCTTTTTTGTGATCAGTGATGCCCACCACCACACCTACTTTTGACCAATCAGCATGAAATGTTAATCAGCTCTTTCCTGCCCATGACTAACCTTTCCACAAAGTTTTGTGTAAATCCATTCATAACTTTTTGAGATATCCTGCTAACAAACAAATAACATAACCTCTGTCCAACTTTGTTGGGGGAGGTAATAAAATAAGCATGAAATAAGTGACAAATTATTTACACCCTCACTACCTCAAACAATGAGCACTGCAATAAGAACCGCATGCTCTGGTGTCTGCAGGACACAGAGCTTGGCTTTGGTATGACACATACATCATCACTTATGATGGCTTGGATTTGAATCCCACTAACCAATCAGTAGCTACTGACATGTCCAGTCCCGATAGCTGTTTTAGCCATTGTATGTCGCTGTCGCAGATTAGAAATCTAATCTAACCCTACAGAACTGCACTTTGTTCTATAGATTTATGTATATATTTATATATACACCTAACTGTGTAAACACACACATATGCACACTTTCAGTTAAAAAAAGGGTTGCAGGACATATTTCCAAGCACTGAGGAGTCTTGCAGAATCACTCTTCCACATATGTGACTAATAGAGCCGTCAAATACAATAAGACTTAATGCGGACTTCAAACAGCTTGTGTGTGTGCGTGACGGTGGATCATTAGGCATCTTGGACAGGTCTCGGACAGCCTCCAAGATGCTCAGGTCCCTCTTCATCATGATAAACAGATTGGGATTGCACAGATGTCAAACGGACCTTAACGACACGCTTTGTATTGAGCCAAAACTGCCCAACTAATGAGAACAGGGGCTTTGAGCTGAAGGCCCGCGATCAGATGTCCTGGATATTGGCAGGTGAAGGATGTGGATTAGCTCAAAAAGAACCTGAGAGGCCGTGGAACAGCTCAGCAGAGTTAGTTATGAGCTTTTGCTATTTCAATTCAAAGTGATTTAGTGGCATAATAAGACTTTATTCATATTGCCAAAACTTGTCTTTCATCTTTCTTTCTCGTGCTGTTTGTCCCTCTGATTGGATCTCATGATATTATCCTTGTGCAAATGCCAATTGCACAAATGCCAAATGCCAATCACACAAATAGGGACATTAGGAGGGAAACATCAAGGATAGTGCCTAGGGATGCGCCAATATGGCTTATTAAGACCAATACCAATATACATTTTTTAAGAATTTTAGCACAAAAGCAAGAAGAACCATTTATTTAAAGAACACCTTATTTAAATGGTTCTTCAAAAATGCCTCCAAAGTTCTTCAAAAACCCATCAAAAAGTTTTTTTGATGTGGTGCTGAAATCGGTCTTCACAGAACTTTAACTCTAAACCTTGTTGAAAATAGTTGTTGGTGGAGCCAATTAGTTCAACGTAGAACACTGTTCAAATGTTCCTTTCAAATGAGGAACTATCCATTAAAAAAGCATATCTTTTGTAGTTGATGGTTCTTCATGGAACTATTAAAGAACTATTTTAGAACCATTATTTTTCTGTGTGAAACAGCCACCTTATAATGTTCTGTTTATGCTACTAACAATGTCATCACCATTCATAAAACACAGAACTGATAACTGCCTGTGTAAAGCAAATGTTTCTGTGAGGACTATTTTCTAGTGGAAGGAGCATTTCACTCTGCCCAATTTCAAGTTAGGGATAGGGTTATCAAAACATAATAGTGCCTGCTGCTCTCAGAAAAACTATGGTGGACAACTTTATTACAGTGATGGAATATTTAAGTCTATAAAGAAAGTTCATTTTTATATCATAGTGGAATGAATGGAATCCAATGGCTAGATAAAACATTGGAAAAATTATGTTGGAATTCTAAAAAATTGTTTGCTTTGGGAAAAGATCATCAGAAATGTGAAGTATAAACATTATGCAGATATTACACTAAACATGCAGAATCACTGGTATGGTCCTTTAAAGCAGATACTAGCTGATTGCTGATACATCGGTGCATCCCTTCTAATAAGAAGCAGGGCAGATGGAAAAAGCCTCGAGGTAAACTCTGCAAGGTTTAACTCTGATTGAAGGGGGTTTGAGCTGAAGGCGATCTCTTTACCTTTTGGGGACGTCCAGCACTTCTCCGAGCTCCTCGTATTCCATGTGGAAGACACTGGAGAAGGAGTTCTGTGAAGAGAATTAGCCTTGGTTTATTTATCTAATGGCAGACATGCTGGGGGGGTCAGCGTGCGGTCAGCTTAATGTTGTTAGGATCAGGTGACAACACACATACACACATATACACGCAGAAAATGGGGTCTTGGATCAGTCTAGTGCATAACCTTAGAAAGAGGTCTGTGTGTAAAGGTAATGTGCATTTCTATAAGGCAACCCAGTGTGTGTGTGTGTTTTTTTAAATACCCAGCCCCCCATCAATTAAACGATTAGGGCTCACTGCGGCGTCCAGCTACCCTCCCTCCAAGCCAGTGACAGTGCCACGCAGCCCACTGAAAAAAACCTTTCTCTGCAGGGAAAAAAAAAAAAAAAATGAAGGGAAGTTGATCTATTGCCTATCAAGCCTTGCCAGAAGGAGAGTTTATTTCAACATTCCAGTACTTGTTTCACTTTCCCCCCCTTATAGGGTCTTGTTTTCTCTCAACCTGTACTCCCTCCCCTCCCAGCCCCTCGCAACGGATCCTTTTTCCATGTTTAAGAGGTGGGGACAGGATGTTAAAAACGGACAAGGCTTCTCCGTTTTGGAAAAATAACCCCCACCTTTGCCGAGCGGGCACTTGCTCCCCCTGATGTATCTGGGTTAAGGTTATAAAGCTGCTTCAAACAAAACGAAAAGAGGGCAGAGGACTGTTATGACATTTATTGGAGCCGCTGTGCAAGGACAACAGAAGTCTTTCCTGTGTGTTGGGATACAGGAAGAAATTGAGCTGGTTGTCTCATATTCTTCAGAGGCATCAGTAATGAGGTTACAGGGATGCTTCATTCACCACAATGTGTCCACATGGGTTTTTTAACATGACAGCGGAATGCAGCTGTTTATAAGAGTCAGCGGTGGATGCGTAAATCCCTTGCTGTCTGCTTGCATTAAGTCACATATCTCAATAGACCTCCAGTCAGTTTGTCAAGCAGGGAACAATGCAGCGTGTGATTTATCTGTGTGATAGCACAGCGGGGAGGGTGGCAATAGAAAACAGCAGGTGGCCTAAAAACTGTGGAGCGACTGGTATGACGTCCACACACATGCACTAACACACACAATAAAAACACACCTCTATACACAGCGATTGTGTCTGATTTGTTTCCATAGCCAGTTCAAGATTTATTTCGACTGGGGGAGAGTCAAACAACAGAGGAGAAGAAAACACAACTCCCACCAGCCAGCCAAATGTCAAACTCTATCACATATCATTCACACACACACACACACACACACACACACACACACACACACACATACACACACACACACACACACACACACACACACACACACACACAGTCTACACAAAAACATGCAGAGACTGATTGTGCACTGACATCATACACATACGAATCATACATGCAAATGTATTATGTTGATGTGGTAATAATATAATGATGATCACCATGATTACCATAATATGGAATCACCATAATACATATTTTTGGTAATTTCATAGTTATGTTGCTGTTTCTTTTTAACCTTGTCTTTTTAAAGTATTACTTTTAGGAACCCTGTGTAACATCTGTAGATGAAAACTGGCCTTCGGCTAATTCTGGTACATTTAGAGAAATGCTTCATTTCATTTACACTGTAGTAGCCACACTCTGGAAAATCAATTCATGTGAGTATCACTATTCCTATCTTTTAAGATTCTAAATTCAATCACAAATTCAAAAAAATGATTCACTGAATTTTATTTATTTATTTTTTCCAGTCACATTCTAGTTTCAGTTTTCTCATCGTGCTCAAAAGATCTGCAAAATGTTTAGCTGGCAAGCCAAACCTCCTTATATTGTGAAACGATTTCCTGATCTCATTACTGCATGTTTGTTTGGTAAAGAGAAGCGCTTTAGTTCCTGTGCTGCAGTGCTGGGTTGTGACCTTTGGACCTGGTGCTGCTGGCGAGATGTTGGTTTCACATTCACATCTTCCATGTTGAGTTGTGAAACATTTGTTGTATTTCTGAAAATCTAATAACTACTATTACTACCACTACTAGTAGTAGTACTACAACTACTACTAATAACTAGAACAAAACTACTGTAGATGCATTACTCAAACGTGGACTACATTTATATTGAGATCATACAGACTGTTTACAGACAAGTTTCAAACTTGTAAATTTATATATTTACTCAAGATTTACATTTGATTGTATATTGTATTGTATATTTTTATTTCTTTGAAACGTATTAGTCTAATGCAGTCAAATGGAGAAAGTAACTCAACACTGTAATGTACAGTGACAGGCTCTCTGTATGGCAAAAATCTGGCATGGAATTTGTAATGGAATTAATGATTCTACACTTTAGTAAACTCATTCCATTCCATATTCCATAAGTTTTAGTGCATAGTGCACTGGAGAAGGAGCCTGAAAATAACACCACTCATCTGTTTTGAATGCAGAGTAGATTTTGAATTGAATTGTAAGATTCACCAATGTTCCCATCCCTATACTGCACTGTCCCGGTTAAAATAAAATTTAAAAAAAGACACCATGCATCACACAGGTATACATCCTGCTTCCAACAAGATACCACGCAATACAATAAAGCTGAGTAAGACAACGCAGGTCAGCATGTGAGAAGCTGCTGTGTACAGTTGGTACAGGGCAGCTGTCATTTACTCAACTTCCTCCAGGAAAGTTCATTGTCCTGGAGGAAAACTGTGTGGGTCCTATTGAAAAAATACAGACACTTAACACTGACACCTGTATACAGATGGCTGTCGTGCAGATAAGGGCAGTAAATGTCTGATCCCAGAGTAAATGTTTAGTAATGCAAGAAAAATACAGAAAGGGGAGAAACACAGGGAGACAGCTAGTCTGGCAACTGTGACGTCTTCAGAGGAACAGACAGACAGACAGACAGACAGACAGACACACACACACACACACACACACACACACACAATTACAAACTGGGTTACAACAGAGTCTATAAAAGCCAAGGATAGCTCTATTTATGTTATGTAACATAAAACACCTTCAAACCAAGGACATGCTTCCCTGTAGTTTGGGATATAGGGTTACTTGCTACTTTTGATTCCATCATTGCACTTTTCTCTGCCCTTTATACCACTTTGACTGTGCTCTAACTTGATACTGTAATTTGCTGTTACCAACGATGCTGCGTAGCTGGACAGACCTCCATTGATCTTCATCTCAGTGGGACTAACTTGGTGAAATAAAATACCAGGCAAAGCTAAACACAAGTGTTTTATAGTCTAATAAAACAAAAGCACTCAAACTACATAGCATTTTCAATGCAATAAGCCCACACCAAAGTCAAAATACCGAATGGTAAATGGGCAGCAGTTTTACATAGAACTTAATATTTTGTGAAACCAGCATTTACAATAACTTGACATTCAGTGCAGTCAGATGTCAGCCCAGAGGAATCAGTTAGATGTTGTTAGGATTGGTGGTGAGACTGGAAACCACTGGGAGAAATGTAAGCCTAAGCGTAGATAATATAAGTAAATGCAAACTGACAGTCACATCTAATCCTGGGTATTGGTGAACATTTTATTATTTAGGTCAGAAAACCCAGAGAGGTTCCGATATCTTTTGATTATACACAATTAACAAAGTTATTTTGTCAGTGATTATAAACCATTTAAACTGCACAGTTTCCCACTTAACTCCCAAATACCAGCTGAGGAATGGGCAGTAGGATGCATGGACGTTGACATTTTGAGACATTAGTACCCTACTAATAAAAACAAATCACTGAGTAAGAGTATTCACGGTGACTTGGCAGTCATAATGGCACACCAAATCTTATAGTTCTGGATCATACCTCCACTGAAGTCAGACCAACAATAGATAAGAATGATGCAATATGTTAAGAGAAAGCCTCTTGTCTCACACTTGAGAAATGAACCTAACTGCTGAGGGGAAAGCAGGTTAGGTTTGATAAAATATGGGACTCATTCCTGTGGATTTTGAAAAGTGATCAAGGAGATTACACAGGATATGTGAGTCAGGTTGAGGGAAGGGGAAATTGTGAACATATATGTAGATGCACATTACTAACTAGAGGACACAGAAAACTAAATCTTAAAAACGTATTATACCCAGATGAAGTGACGCTCATTCCGTTCTGTTAAATGTAACATTGTGGTCCTGCTTATGGGGCATGCTGGTGGCTCACCAGATAAGAGCATGCACCATGCACCAAGGCTGAGTCCTGATCACAGCGTCCTGGGTTCAAATCCAACCTCAGGCCCTTTGTTGCATGTCATCCAGTCTCTTCCCTGCCCCCTCTGTCTCTTTCTACTGTGACTGTCAAATAAAGCAGAAATGCCATCTAAAAAAAGATTGTTGTCTTGATTACTACATATATAGCTTTTTGTAACTATTGTAATTTTATTTTTCTTTACATTTGACTTTTTTTTCATTTTAATTCTTAATTAGTTTGTCAAGGGCAGTGAATGGTTGGGAGGAGTTAAGAAAACAATTTCTATTCTATAATATATGCTGGTTTCATATAAATAAATTTCAATATGTATGTAAAAAACTGTTAAAAACTACACAACTAATTGAGCCTGGCGCAAAACGAGCACATAGATTGTTTGTACAGCAGCTTATTATGACCTATTATTACATATTAGAGTTAAGCGACCTCTCCTGTAAATAACAACACAGTAGTGTAGTGGAGTGGCTTACGCGCATGGTGTGACGTTGGTGTGATACATGGTGTGATACATTGGCAGGGTGTCTGTTGCCTCTCTGTTGTTGCTATTTTTGGATTTTACTCGCATTTCTGTGTTTTTAAAGTTTATTTTTATCCAGCTGTTCAGCTCTTTTATGTATAATTGCAACGATTGGAGGATCCTGTTTTTTTAATTTTTTTACTTGGACTAACACAGTGAGTTGAGCGCACATGTAACCAATGCTGCTACATGGTAACTCACACATGACAAAAAATGATATCAAAGTGTCACTATCCTGAAAGTAAATAAATCATGATGGCATTGCTTACCTCTCCAACTGGATGTATAAGCTGTACTCTGCTTAGCCAGAGGATTGTCAAACTGGAGGGGAGAATATCCCTGCTATACCATCTTCGGGAGGACGAAAAGTTCATGGACTCCCTAGCAGCAGCAGTTGATGGTGTGGCTAATCAGGAGATCACCATCCCCTGGACTCAGGTTTGACTGCGGGCACTGCATCTGATCCCTGATCAGTTTCTCCAGAGCTATGGTCTGTGGTTGTCAAAAGGAGATGACCAAACACCCATCATCTGTCCCTGATCCAACACAGTCTGCTTCTGTAGGTGATCTGTGTGCCTCGGCTCCCCATCCCAATGCAGAAACACGGACTGAGGTTCCCTGGCTCAGTCTTGGTGCCAGGCCCGAGGCCCCTGTTAGTGGAGCTGCTCACCAACAGGATACATGGGAATGCGAATGTGAACCCGGGAGTACTGCAGGTAGACAAAGTCGTGAACGCAGCTGGAAGCATATCTTAAGACCACCAGCAGTCTATTATATTGCACTGATGAATAAATTTGACATCCTGGACTTTACACCCTTGGTCCCAGAGCCAACAGAGCCCAGCCCCGCAGTGATACATCAGCCCCATCCCACCACAGCCTCTCTGCAACCTGTGGGGTGGATG
Organism: Myripristis murdjan; assembly: GCF_902150065.1. NCBI lineage: Eukaryota > Metazoa > Chordata > Actinopteri > Holocentriformes > Holocentridae > Myripristis > Myripristis murdjan. The sequence goes on from NC_043997.1 coordinate 27,682,785, forward strand.
ACAGATGTCCACCTGCTCTGTCCCCCCAATTCACTGGAGGGAACCTATTCAGTCTACTGCTGTGTTGGAATATCAGAATATACTCTCAGTAACAAATGGAAAAGGACCTCACTTGACCAGGGTTCAGCTGTGCTTCACTGCCTCTCCCCTTTCCCCCCACCACTTCAAGTTTCCTCATGGCGTGTTGTACTGGAGAGACAGGCGGTTCCTCCAGCTCCTTCGGTCCTCGTAGTTGGTGATTCCATTATCAGGAATGTAAGAAGAAAGTTTACTCGGACGCACTGCTTCCCTGGTACAACAGTATCCGACTTAACGGAGAGGATTCCATCAATTCAGGCCAGCTGTCCTACTTGTCCCAGGATTTGTCAATCGTCTGTCCTCATGTCCAGATACAAATGTATGCAGATGACATGGTCATATATGTTCATTCTAAAGCAAAACATCAAGCGGTTGTACAACTCACAAGAGCTATGTAGAAAATAGCTGACTGGCTATTCAACTCATGTCTCTCTTTAAATGTGTCCAAGACTGTTGCTATGTTTTTCTCAATCAAGCAGGTCAACACTCCTAATCCGGAGATATTAGTGAAAGGACAAAAGGTAGACTTTAACCATTTTAAATATTTAGGCCTGACTGTTGATTCTAACCTAAATTTTAAATTTGTGAATTTCCCAGTTTGGGATCAATAAAGTATACCTATCTATCTATCTATCTATCTATCTATCTATCTATCTATCTATCTATCTATCTAAAAAACATACCGAGTGTATCTCAGGGAAAATCAAACAAGTTTGAGAATTTTCAAATGTATTCGTAATTCGTAATTTATTTTTTTTTTTATGACCAGTGTGTTGGCTTTTTAAGATACTGCATGATTTAGCTCCCCCAGCCCTGAAACAATTCCAAAAGCTCATGTGCAAACATGTCATACAAGATCATCAACAAGAGGAATCATTGTTTGACAAAATCTGGTCAAACTGCTTTTTCAATTGCAGCAACAAAACAGTGCAATACTATCCCAACAAATATAAAACGTGTATTAGTTTAAAATCAGTTTAAAACTAGTGTCACTTGTCATACAGGTGTGTTTAATGGTGTCGTGTGGAACTGTCATTTTTTGTTGTTGCAGTAATATTGTATACACACCCCTGGGACAACAGATGGAAATTAGCATTGTGCTATATTCTGGTGCAATACATGTAGTGTACACTGTCCCTGTTTCTAATAAACAAACAAATGAAAAGAAATGAAATGAACTTAAGGGAGAGACAAGTGTTGCTAATATTAGTGATGTTTCGTAACCTTAATAATAACCTTTTCCTAACTTTAACCAAGTAGTTTTAGTGGCTAGCAAGCTGGGAGCTCAGGAAATGGCAGACTGGGTTGTACTGGAGACGCTCCTGTGGGTTGTATGCACTACTAATTTAGGAAACCCTCCTGTGGGGCAAATTAGAGGGCTGGAACAAATGACCTATGTGGTTGTATGGATGCAGGACTTGTTGCATTAAAGAGATAGTTTGGATTCTTACCCATATGGTATTTGTTGTTCTATGCAAGTGTAATACATCCACCAGGTTTGTATTGCACCTTCAATGTTGAAAGAACAGCAGCTTCAAAATGAATGAAGCAGACCCAGACCAGAAAACAACACCAATGTGAGCAGCAACACAAAGTTGAAAAAATGTTTTGAAGGATGCACAACAACACGTTTGCTCTGGTCTCATTTTTCAGTGCTCTCTCTAGGAAACTTGGCTATCAAAATGGTGGAACTGTTTGTCTTTGTTGTGCATCCTTCAAAACATTTTTTCAACTTTGTGTTTTCAGCTTTGTGTCGCTGCTCAGAATCGTGTTGTTTTCTCGTTGTTTGCCTGTTGATGGTCACTGCAGCAATAGAGGCTGTGAGGCTACAAACAGAGTGGTGCTTTGCATCAATGTGACCATGTTCATTTTTTTAATTTTTTCAACAACAAAAAACAAAATCTAAAAATTGAAAATTGAAAGAGTAAGAATTTTTAATTTTGCACTGACCCAACTGTCAAAAAACAAAACCAAAAACAAAACAAATGTAATTTACCTGTATCATAGCTGAACCCCTTTTGGCTCAGATCAGCCGTATTCAAGAAACTGTTTAAGAGCTATGCTGGGTTCTGTAAACTGCTTTCTCTTTTATCTATTTCTTAGAATAATTTTGGTTCTGTAGAGAAACCAGAGGAGAACTCTCCTCTCTCTTCGTGTTCAGTCTCACTGGCACATTGGCTCTGTTATTTCATCTTCTCCAAATCTCCCTGAATCACTGCTTTCCTTCCAAAGAAATGCCATTTGTGGTCAAAATTACATTACCCCCACCCAAACCACACACACACACACACACACACACACACACACACAGAAGTACAGGAAGCACTGAGAGAGAGACAGATAAAGAGACACTTTCTATTTTTTGACCCTCACTTTGATAAATCTGTGCTTGCGTTTCCTTGGGGGGGAAAAGTCAATTTGAATTTGTGTGCTTGTTTTTTATGTGCATGGAATGAAATGTGTGTGTGTGTGTGTGTGTGTGTGTGTGTGTGTGTGTGTAGCAAGTGAAGAAAAAGGCCATGTAAGGCCCAGAGCGAGTCACTCAGAGGTATACACTGCTCTGGTGCACTTTTTGCAATAGAAAACAGAAAGGCTTGATTTGCACTTCCTGTCCGGCCTGCAGGAGGTGCAGCCGGCCTCTCTGGTCCAACGCGACTGCAGCTCATTACCCTGCTGACAGCAGCTATTCATTTCCCTCATTACAACCCATTGCATTTCATTTTTCAGCCATCAGCGCAGCAGAACAGCTTTCCATTGTTAGACAGATTGCTTCCATTGTGGTTTCACATGATAGGCAGTGGGTTCTGGCCGAGCAGCTTCTGGCCCTCCACACAGCTGCTGCATCAGACTGATTACTGTGTACTTTCCACTATTATTTTCTTCATGACTGTAGATCAGTGATTTTCAAACTATGGGTCCTGACCCACAGGTGGTACCTGGTGTGGAGACTGCTAGCATGGCTCTATGTATGAAATGTGCTGTATAGGTAATGTTGCCTTGCTTTCTGCCTTCATTCTGGTACTGTGTTCTATGGCAGGGGTTTTGAAACTTTATCATGTTTTGAACCAACAAGTTGATTCTCATTAAGCTGTGGGCCCCATTTGAAGTGATTTTGCCCATGTGACCCTGATATGGAAAAAAACATGATTTTTTTTTTTTTTTTTTTTTTAACAAGAGGTTACATTTCTTTCAAAACCTTTTTTTGAAAAAACATTTTCAAAAAGTACCTTCTGGTACTTTCGAATAACAAGTTCCAGAAATATTGTTATCTCAAAATTGAACGATTCCACATTTTGCTGGGGACCCCCTGACAGACCTTTAAGGACCCTCAGAGGACCCTAGACCCCATTTTGCAAACAACTGTTCTACTGGCAACTAGCTCTTTAAGTACCTATGAGAGCAGACTAAAGGCTCATTTGTGCTCAATGTTAAGTATGGATACAGATACGGATACGGATACGGATACGGATATGGATACGGATACGGATGGAGCCTTCTCTCCGTATTCTGCATTCATTTCGTCCGCATTTCTGCACGTTTTCAGGAAGCTTATGGCTATGGACAGAACAGCATCACTACTGCCAACTGTGGGGGCAGTGTAGCCAGTCGTTCAAGAGAGACCGGTCTGTGAACGAGACACGACGAAGTCAATCTCTCACATTGGTTATATCAGAGAAAAAAAAGCTCTGTCCTCCTGTCGCGATGCATTCGGTGACATCAGAGACCATCGCTGTCTATGACACTACCTCCACTTTTGCCTCTCTGTTGCAGGTCCATTATGACCTCCTCCACCATCACAATGCATCTTGTTGTCAGACACTTTGGACTCTGTGGATTTGTTGCTTAACATCCATGCCAACAGAGAGGACACATGGAAGCCTGTGGGCAGAGCCCTTTACTATTTTTGTACGTATAGGGAGCATAAATGAGCCTTATCACTCATTCATGTATGTGTATGTGCATGCATCCACAACTGTGCATTTCTTTGCATGTAGAGGTGTGTGTGTGTGTGTGTGTGTGTGTGTGTGTGTGTGTGTGTTTACCGCATTTGGGGTCACACCCTACACTTAAGACCCAGTAATTGGGGACGTTAAGGTTATGTATGTAGTTGTTATGGTTGTGGTTAGGGTTAATCTATGTAATGTCCCCCAAAATGACCTAGGTAAACATATGTGTGTGTGTGTGTGTGTGTGTGTGTGTGTGTGTGTGTGTGTGTGTGTGTATGTGTGTGCATGTGTGTGCGCGTGTGTGTGTGTGTGCTGACCATGGAGTCTTCGTCAGCTATGAAGACAGTGCAGGCCTGGGCCTGCATGAAGGACAAGATGGTTCCTGCAATCTTCCTCAGTAAAACCTCAAGACACTGCTGCTCCTCGAAGATCAGACTGGCCAGGTCCAGCAGCACCTGCACACACACCCACACACATACACACACACACGCAATAACAACAGTGCTGCTTAAATCAATAAAATTAACTGTTGTGTTTAATGTATTGTCATTGTTTTTTAGCCTATGAGTTTACGTTGTGTGTGTTTAGTATTTAGGTCTTATTTATTTCTGTTACTCCTTGTAAGAATAATAATAATAATAATGATAATAATAATAATGACAATAATAAATTAAAATCCAAAATATCCCCACATAGACAATCTGAATTGTGTTAACAGGGTGAAATACTGAAATTAAACCAAACCAATCAAAATGAACCCCTACAGACACGCTCCTGGGTTTCAAAGAGTTAATATACACAATAACACACAATAACTGATACAAAGCTGTTGATTAATTTTTATGTTTAAAAAGCAAATACATCCCCCTCACTTTTGAAATGATAGTTATGCCCCTTATACCACCCACATCCATATACTGCACATGCACCTACACCTACACACACACACACACACACACACACACACACACACAGAGCTGGCCCAAGGCATAAACAAACTAAGCACCTACTTAGGGCCCTGTGGCCACAAGGGAAGCTACAACGGGCCCCCCAAAATATCCCTTGAAATTTTTGAAGATATATTATGATGGCAATCATACAAAAATGCAATTTTAATGTTAGAGCAACATTATGTAACAATTCTGCCTTAAAATAACAGCATCAGCTACACTGCCATGTAATGAGTAGCATGGTGTCTCTGTCATGGCTGCTCTGCTTCCTTAAAGTCTGTTCCTGCTCTGTGGGAGTCGACAGGACCTAACACTTTACATAGGGTTGCCATCTGTCCCGTAAAATATGGAATCGTCCTTTAATTGACAATGAAATGTTGCGTCAGGACGCGATTTGTCCCGTATTTTCATAAATGCCCCAAACACGTCTGTCACACACACATCAACGCTGAATAATGAACAAAATAAAACACAGGAAATGTTAAGGGCAGCTAATTTAATCGTGGCAGGACCCACGTAGTGAGGAGCTGATGCGAGGTACAGCGGATAGAGCTCCACCTCCCCTGGCTGCGTCTCTCTCTATGATGAAAGTTATTGAAATTGGTGGGATCGGCACCGGGTATTTTCCAGAATGGGAGTGATGGGAGCAGTCTTGAATGATGTGGGGGACAGCACCAGCGGTGAGGGAATGGATGTGATTTTTATACATGTCAAGGTGAATGGTTAAACCATTTTTTTTTTGTAGAGTCTCTCGAATTGCCGCCCCTTGGCTTTCATGAGCCAAGGGCAGAGAGGGAGAAAGAAACAATCCGGGTTTTTACAGGAGCTAGGGAATTTAGGATATTTTGAAGTCCATTATTGTAATGTGAAACCAGTTCATCAGGGGTAGATAAGTTGTGATAGTCCAGGAGGGAGTCAACACTGAGGGAAAGAGCATCACGGTTAATGTCCTTAATGTTACAGAATGAGATGGAACATGGGAGCTTTGTAGCAGAGAGAGTGAGATTCACAGTAAATGAAATGAGAAAATGGTTAGAGTTCTCATCGGCCCTGAAAATTAAGACCCGACCCGACCCGGGCCCAACTGGGCCAGCCCGAGGCCCGACCCGACCCGACTTATTAGCCGAACTTTAGGCCCGACAGCCCGAAAAAGCCCGAAAAAAAAAAAATCGCCAAATTCGCCATTATTTAGCAGAGCCGGTCGGCCACGGCACCGGGGCACCATCAGTCGGCATCAGGCGGCCGCGGCTGGCCCACCTGATGCCGACTGATGGTGCCGCGGCTGGCCCACCTGATGCCGCCTGATGGTGCCGCGGCATGTGCGGGTCAATACGGTAGTCTAGAAAACTGGCGATTTTTTTTTTTTTCTCGTGCGCCCCCAAGTAGCCTAGATTTCGCCCTGGGCAGTTGCACTGCCCATAGCAAAAACCGTCCCTGCTGCCGAGTCTGCCAGCACAGCGGGATACTGCTGCAACTCTCTCTCACTTGTTTGCGCTGCGCTCGCACAGCTGGTTGTCTGTCTGTCACTGAAAGTTTAGCCTCCAAATCCAATCCAGTCTCTCACTCTCTCCACCAGTCACATAAAAATGAAACGTCATAATCAATAACACAACACATTTTATTTAAAAAAAAAAAAAAAAAATCCCCCACAGAACCCCACAGACCCGACCCGAAAATGTCGGGTCGGGTCGGGCCTAAAATTTACGTGAATTGGGCGGGTCGGGTCGGGTTCGGGCAGAATATGAGAACTCTAAAAATGGTCAGTCACAGGAAGTTCATCAGCTGTACAATCACAAGGGGTGACACCAGAACAACAGACTAGGTCAAGAATATGACCTTTAAGAGTGGGTGGAGAAGTTGATACGCTGCCGAAGTCCAAAACTCTCAAGGCAGGATGTGAAGTCTCTTGTTAGAGGGAGATGGGTATTGTCAAAGAGTATATTGAAATCCCCAAGAGTATGATATTTGGTGAGAGAGAGGACAGGTGGGTAAGAAAAACAGCAAAATCACTTCAAAAGTCTGTGTTCGGTTTAGGGGGACGATAAACAGTAGCGATAGTTGTAGGAATGGGTCCCGAGAGCTGACACACAGTGGATTCAAAAGAGGTGGATGCAGGAACAGGCAGCTGCGAGACTTTCCACTTCTCGCGATAAATTATCGCAAGACTGCCTCCCCTGCCGGAGCTGCGAGATTGACAGATGTAAGCATACCCTGCTAGAGTGGAGTCATTTACTTGGGAAAAGTCATTCGGCTGTTGCCACGTCTCGGTTAGACACAGAAAGTCAAGCTTGCGGTCTGTGAGGAGGTCCTGGATGAGATGCCCCTTGCTCATGAGTGAGCGGATGTTCAGGAGACCGAAGTTGACAGGAGTGACACCGCCACTGACAGCAGGGGTAGCCGTCCTAGCTAAGCAGGCTAACACGCTGCGGTCAGCAGACCGGCCGGTGTTACGAGGAGGTCGTCGGTAGTTGGACCATATGGATGGAATAGCCTTTGAGTTGTCCTCTCGGAAGCTCCTACAGGACCCATGATATATGCATCTCCGGCGAGGCAAAAAAGCGATGTCCGGATGGAGGTGCAACAAAGGAGGTTGAGGCTCGGCCAGATGGAACCGCAGCCGAAGAAGCTCATCAGCCGAGTACTGGAGGAGTCCTGTTACGGGTTGGTACACAATCGTCAGGAGAGCCCAGGCAAACACGCACCAGATGAAGACCAAGCAGGGCCGCATTGTTGACAGAAACACAGGCAGAACGTCAAACAGAGCGATGGAGGCTCAGAGCCGGAGGAGGACAGGTAGGAATTAATCCATTAAGATTTGCGTTGGTTGAGTTACCAAATGGCCAGGAGAGAGAATCCAAATCACACAGTTGTGAACAGTTGTAACAGCAAACTGCTGTTAAATGGGTCAAAAACAGTAAGACAGAAACCGACGAGCAGCAGCAGCAATCCACGGCAGCGTTCACTCGGAACCGGAAGGGATGAGATAATCCCACTTGTCTCCAATCCTCTGTCACTTCATAATGAGTGAGTTAGGTTTACAGTAGGTGTGTGAATGATCAAGCACCGACAACAGCCAGTGGTATTGGTGGTGCCCCCAAATCAAATTCTGCTTAGGGCCCCATGAAGGCTTGGGCCAGCTCTGCACACACACACACACACACACACACACACACACACACACACACACACACACACACACACACACACAGAGCTCACCTGGTTGCGTCTGTTCTCCAGCTGTGACGTCTCGTAGAGCTGGGCGTTGTGCAGGACGATGCCTGAAAAGGCCAGATAGGCGGAGAAGTCCTGAGGGAGGAGAGTAAAACAACATCTGAGCACCACCAGAGAGGAGCTGGGCAGCAGAGGATAACAGTGACAGCATGAACAGATGAATGACAATTCAGTGATGAAGAGCGGATTGAGAGAAAGGAGGAAGTTAATATGTGGTGAAAGCTGAACAGGAAAGTATGACTGTTTAAAGGGACAGTTCACCTACAGTATTTAGAAAAATGATATAATTATTATGAGCTGTTCTGTAGGACAGTAGTGGTGCTGTCTTCCTCTCATTGTTACTGAGTGCTGGATACTGGTGCAGGGGGGCTTCCCCCAAGCTAATAGTCTTAGAGATAACCACCTTAATCCACTGAGAATCAATAATCAATGGTATTTCTTTGCCCAACTCTGTTTTAACATCATGTACTTCTAAAATCAATAGTAATAGTAATCATTTTAAGACATCAAAAAGGGACATAGTTGTTGACTGGACGACAGTTTACAACAAGCGACAGAGAGGCATGATTTGTGCAAATACATAACACCTAATTTAAGTGATTCAGTCTATATCCAGCCCATAAAAGACTTTTACATTTACTATTCTCAGCACTCTGTGCCTGGTAGCTCTGTCCTGTTGCACAGGAATTGATGCGTTTTATGCATTTCCAGTTTGATTGGAATGAACACTGGCACAAGACTTGGATAGTTAGCATGAGCAAGTGATAGCCACCATGATTCAACAAAGAAACTCCAACATGAGAGAATAAATGAGTCCCGTGTCACAGTTTGACTGACAGTTGAACATCAGGGCAGAAACACCACGACCACTGTGATCTGCGCTCACCTTTTCGTCCTGTTCGGTGAAAGCTCCGTCATCCCCACATTTCTTGTTGATGGCTTGAGCCACTCCAACCACCTTAGTGAGGAAAACAGGACCAAGGGAGGAGGGAGAGGGAGAGAAAGAGCAGAAAGGTGATATATGGAAGGAGGACTGATAAAACAAAAAAGGAATCCATCAAAAAGCCCTCCGTGCAGAGACCATTAAAAAATTATGACCTAGAGCTAAATTCTCCCCAACGTTCTACTCCTATAAGCAGTGTGGGTTTGATGAGCCTAATACAGCAGGATGTAGTTTATAATCAGTGTTGCAAGTAACAAGTTACAAAGTAACATGTTACTGTAAATTAAAATAAGAAAGCATATAAGGGATTATGTGTACATTTTCAGTAAACACATTGCATTACAGTTACTGCTCATTACATGTGTTACTCGCATGGGACTTCAGTTGAGTTATGGCCAGTGTTGAGAATAACACATTACAAAGTAGCATAACACACTGTGGTATACTGCATCCAGAGTACCATACAAAATCTCATTCTTGCCTACTGCTGTTTCTGTCATGTAGTGCAGCAGCTTGGATCAATACACTCCTGAGGAAAACGCTTGGACAGAGCGTGTGGATTGTCAGGGAAATCATTCAAGGTCATTTAGAAACCAGGGAAATCCTCTGGCCCCTTCGAGCATGTTGCTTTCATGTTTGAAAGACACTGATTATGAGCAGGGAGCACTGAACCAATTGAAGATTAAACAGCCTATAAGCAGCTACTCATTCCTTTGGATGATGTAACTTTTAAAATGGCTAGCTTCCAAGTGACTGGCACTGCTAATACTGAGAATAATCCTCAGGGTATTTATCACAGATGTTATTCGGCCAAGATAATTTCTCAGAAAACCAATTCAGATTCAGCCTTAGCCTTTAGTAAATTCCACATAAAATAAATAGGACAATGAAAAGAAACCATGCACGCATGGAAGCACACGCACACATACATATTGTTCCCCATGGTTGGGGAACATTAAGAACATTATGGAGAAATATAACTGATCAGTTCTGATAATAACCTGTTTGTGTGAGTGGGTGTGTGACAGGAGTGAATTTTGAGTGGATTTTAGAAAGTAAAGCAAAAGTAAAATAATTAGTAATGTACTTTTAGAGAGTAATTAGTGAATTATATGATACAGTTTTGTAGAAAATACAGGGTAACTTTACTTGATGACTTTATTTGAGTCATGTTTATAACAGTGTGAGTGTGACAATGCAGTGTGTGTGGTTTCACCTCATCTCTGTGGTTCTTGATAGGCAGACACAGGATGCTCTGGGTCTTATAACCTGTGATTAGATCCACCTCCGCGTTGAACCTCGGGTCCTGAGGAGGCAAAGCACCCACACACACACACACACACACACACACACACACACACACACACACACACACACACACACACACACAACACAGACATTAGACCTCATTCCTGTTGCAATAAGATTTGGTCAATCAATCAAACTATGCAGTTTGATTGTTTTTAGGTTAAATTTATTTAAAACAATGTAAACAGCAGCATCTACAACTTAATTATCTATTTTCTGGTGTCAGCCAGTGGTAGTTAACATGCTATGATGTCTCTCACTCCGGCACAGCTTTATTACATCAACATTTATCCCGTCCTGCAATGCTGCTGATTGACCCGGTTAATTTTTCAACCAAGAAACCTGACTTGAACCGGACAACACCGCATCCATATGAATTTCTATAACACTTTAAAAGTGAATATGCAGTTTACAGCTCTGGAACCAGGCCACTATCAACCTTCAAAACCCATATCAGTCAAGCCCTAACAATCAACACAGCCACTTCCATTCACATCCTCCGCACTCACCATTTGCATAAATAACAAGATCATCAGCATACACAGATGAATAGTGTACAGTAATCATCATTATGCAACACAGCAATCAACTCTCAAGCACGACAAAAGCCTTCACACAGCTTTCTCAGTATACACTGTCAGTCAAGAGTAAGAAAGCGGCTTCTCTGGTGTGTCATTGTGTTGCAGAGGGGGAAGCGTCCTCTGAAACCAGCAGCCAGACAGGGATCAAGCCCAGATCTGCAGTGTCATCTTGAATGAATTAATGGGGAGTTAAAGATCAAGTCAGAGAGCTGGGGAGTCCCTCAGATGACGCAGATGGACTTCCTGGTAACAGTATCAAGTTCTACAGCAGCACACACACACACACACACACACACAGACAGATTGCATTACAGCCTGCAGCATCTACATTCACACAATCATCCCATTTTGCATTAAGAGAATGATGATTTACAGTCAGCGCATGGCATAACACACACTCATACACATGCATTAGCATTAAATTATGGTCTACACACTCATACACACACTGCTGCATAGACACACAAGGAGAAGCAGGCTGAATGTGCATTAACCCTTTGAAACATTATTAAAGAATTAACAAAAAAAATAAAACTAACTAAATAAATAAATAAAATGGAAAAAAAAAACCAACAACAACAAACAAAACAAAACACAAAAAAAAAAAACAAAGCTGAAAATAACCAGAAAATATTTTTAAGAAATACAAGAAAATTATATTTATACTTAATAAGATTATATATTTAAATGTCAGATCAGTGATACTGACTCACCAGATTTCTTGTGTATAAATGCTTGTGAAAGGCCTGAGGCTGCATTCAGACGCCTTTCATAAACCAAGAAAGAAATTAGTAAGAAGTTACTACAAATTCCTTAAAAATGTGTCAAAAAATGACAAGGAAATTTTATTATTATTAGAAATATTTATTTAAATTACCTTTTTCACAAAATTTGGAAAATTTCAATTATGAAAACATTACCCTAACACTAAAATACTACTACTACTACTACTACTAATAATAATAATAATAATGAACCAAAATAAAATTAAATTAAAACAGAGAATTTTGTTATAGGGGTGAACTAAAACCTTTTACAAAGAAAGGTCACACACACACACACACACACACACACACACACACACACACACACACACAGAAAGAGAGAGAGAAAGAGAAAGAGAGAGAGAGAGAGAGAGAGAGACTTCCAAACAAATATTTCAGCCTTCAGGTGTATTCACCTGGTACACACACACACACACACACACACACACACACACACACACACACACACAGACAAAGACAGCACAAGCTAATTGGACACAGGTGGACCATCGCACCAGCCTCCCTCTTTTCCTATTTGTTGTTTTCTCGCCCCGTCTCCTCTCATCCGTCTCTCTCTCTCTCTCTCTCTCTCTCTCTCTCTCTCTCTCTCTGTTCTGTATTTGTCTCTGCCTCTCTCTCTCTCTCTGTCTCTCTCTCTCTCTTTCTCTCTCTCTCTCTCTCTCTCTCTCCCTCTCTCTCTCTCTGTCTCCCAGTCACATCATCAGATTTATAAATAGGCCCAATAAAAACATCAGCTGTAGGTACATAGGTTGGCAGGCAACAAGAGTCAGAGCTATTGAAGGACTAAGGTAAACAGCAGGAAATCTGTCTCACACACAACTCATTCCACACACACACACACACACACACACACACACACACACACACATTTGATTAAATACATTCACTCAGACCAGGATGTGATTTTTCACTTGTCTTCTCTTGACCCCAGGTTTCTCCCATTAATTTCAGATGAAACAACATAACTTTCCTGATCCCTCAAGTATGTGCACACAGACACAAGCCAAGTGCACCTGCATACTAAAATGTGATTTGGAAACTTTTTAAAACACTTTAAAAGCTTCTCTATATAAAAAAAAGTGTTCTGTCTTAAAACCTTAGCTATCACTTGAAGATATATAAAAATACATGAAGCTAAGGTTGTGCAGCAACCTCTGCCAGATGTGCACTATCAGATTTTAGGCATTTTACTGACACTTTCTCTTAACTGACAGTGCTGCTTGTTCATGGAATTTTCTGGAAACAAAATACAGTTTCTTGAAACAGGGCAGATCACTCAAAGATCTTGAAGGGATAATTCACTTATTTAAAAAAAAAAAAAAAAAAAGTTATCAATTCACTTTGCTCCTAGCAGTTCTTCCTCTCATTGTTACTGAGTGCTGGATACTGACTGGATGCTCCAAATGCTAACTGTTAGCCTCCTGCCATTGAGGTGGACTTCCCCCCAGCTAACATTCTGAAAAATAAACGCTGTATTCCACTAAAATTATCAAATAACCAAGGATTGAGTTGGATGTGTAGCAGAATTTTTACAGCCCAAAATGGCTGAAAAATGTAGAAAATGCTGACCATTTTTGATTTTTTGTAATTGCTAAAAATATTCTTGTGCAGTCCTTGAATTAAAAGGTTACTATATAACAGTGAATTAAAAAGTTACTATATATATAGTAACCTTTTAATTCACTGTTTAAATGTCTCTTCTGGCATTTATTCCTTATATTCCTTATTAGCGCATATCAAATCACATAATGTGTGATATGCATGTGTAAACAGAATAATTCAAAGAACTTGTAATTGACTTTTTTTCTTGTCTTTGTGTGTGTAATCAACTTGTGAATTTTTATAGTGATATCTGAAAGTAAAATGTTGAACCCCTTTCCCCTGTGTGTTAAAAACAGTGTTTTTTGGTAATATGTGGTCATAAATAGGTGATTTTCAAAACTTTCCACCAATGGGATTCCTTGGGACTTTTTTTCCCTCACTCAGGACAAACTGAGGATACAAAATCAGTTGAGTTTGCTTCTCTTGCAATTTGTCCTAGGTTTTATCATAAAATGACTGGACTATAGAGGGGAGTGGAGGAAAAGAAGAAAGTAGCCACAACATTACTCACCAGCTCAGTGGCTGGAGGCTAACAGTGAGCATCCAGCTAGTATCCAGATTCCAGTCGGTATCCAGTCCTCAGTGATGATGGAAACTATGTCATTCCACTGGCAGGATTTTCATTATTTGGAACACAAATGCTGGTGGCGCTAGAGGGAAGGTCATGAGGCCACCAAAATCACCAGGCTTCATCCCCTTGCCAACATGAATTTTGCTGCCAAAGTTCATGATGATCCACCGAACAGACAGTGAAATACAAGGCCCTACTTCCCAGCACGGCAAAAGTACGATTTTTATGACTCCATCCTTGTTGAAATGATTTGTTTAGATGGAGATTTAGTGGTGCTGTCTGCTGAATGAAAATATGAGACTGGATGCTGGAACTCTACACCATTGATATTAATGGATAACGGCTTCTGCTTTTGCATTTAAAATTGAAAGTTGCCGGAGGAGTATTCCTTTTTGATTTCTGTGCTCACTTTACATACTCTCTCTCTTTCTCTCTCTCAGACACACACACACACACACACACACACACACACAGTCAGATTGGTGTAACCACACACATATCCGCACACATGCATTTAATTATAGCCACACACTCCCTCCCTCTCTTTATATCTTGCTTTATTTCACTATCTTTGCCCCCCCTCCTCCTCACACACACACACACACACACACACACACACACACACACACACACACACACACACACATCTGCTTCTTCTTGAAGCAGATTCTCAAAGAGAGGGTCAGACTTTGTGTGCAGCATCTGAGATTCAAGCAACTAGCAGAAGGTCATGAGTAAACGACAGAAACCAGAGATTAGAGTTTCACATAAAAAAACAGCTTTATAAACATTAATTTGGAAAAAATGGTCAAAGGTCAACAGTGCTCCACTCTCCAGAGGAAAAAATTCTGAAATTCAATCTGCAGCTAGTGATGGGGAAACCTCATCCGATGTCATACTCAGGGACGCAGTGGAGAGTAAACACAATGGTGATCCAGCTGTAGAGTTAACCCATCTTGCAGGCTTCTTTAGAAAACAAAAAAGTTCTATTATATCTACAAAGTTGCACTCAAACTTGGTGTTATAAGGTTCTATCTGTGGCCCAATCGTCATTTGGAATGTTTACAAAAGGGCCAATCAAATACTGTCTCTTTATATCTTTTTCACCCCAGTGTTTGGAAGATGGAGAGATGTCTGATAAAAACAAAGCCAGATTTACCCGCAATTTAAGAGTTCTTGATTTCATCGAAGAGTTAACAAAGAACAGGTGAGTTCCCTCCTTAAAATGGTTTTAGATGTAGTTCTAGCTGAGGAAATTATCATTGCTGTTCAGTACTAGCTGAGGAGATTATCATGACCAACTAGAATCTACCAGGCTATAGTGTGCTAATGTTAATTTAGTAGCCTACATGTCATTTAGCCATCGTTTTGAGGCAAGCCCTAACCTACAGTGGGATTTTGTTTTTGGAGCAACATCTTTCTTTTTCATCTTTTTGGATTCTGCTGAAGGCAATTTTTAGAACTAGGTCATGTTAGCTAATGTTAGCTAACGGTAACTAGTCTTAGCATATGATGAAAATCTAGTTTGAACTGATGTTTGGCAAGGCATTGATTGGATGTGACAATAGACCCGTTTACTGTTTGTAAACAATGATGATGAACGTGAGCTGCATGCGCATTCTGGTAATGGACATATGGAGAACAATTGCTTGTCAAACTACGCTAGGGCTTTATCCGTCAAAGATCGAGAATGCTGCATCAACAAACTTCATTTATCAAATGGCAACCAGCTTCCAGATCCGTACACTCTTTGTGAGTGGGAAGACGACGTTAGCAAATGGCCGAATATTCAGTGGCCAGATATATACATATTTGGTGGAGAAACCTAGTGTGTACACCAGAGAGAAGCTATCAGTATACAAATCACTGAAGAAATGGTAAATGCACTGCATTTCTATAGCGCTTTTCTAGTCTACTGACCACTCAAAGCACTTTACAATGTTTGCCTCACATTCAACCATTCACACACAATGATGGCAGAAGTGACCATGCAAGGCGCCTAGCAGGTTCAATATCTTGCTCAAGGACACTTCGACACACTCTGGAGCAGCCGGGGATTGGAGCCGGGAACCCTCTGGTTACCTGGTGACCACTCTACCTCCTTAGCCACGCCGCCCCCACATTGTTTTGGTCTGAAGTGTGTTTGAAAGAAATTCTCTGACCGCCTTCTGGATCAAAGCCAGGGTAGAATATCCCGATATTTCCACAAAAGCTCTGAAGACGTTGCATCCATTTCCCACAACGTATCTCTGAGAACATCGATCATAAAGTTTCATCTGTATCAGACACGAAACAGGTTTCTTCTTACCTAAGCTACGCCTAAGCTACGCCTCTACGTGTAACATCAGCTGATAAAGACACGTCACACACCACCTAGTGACACCTCTGATGAAGGCGGAAGCTTACCGCCGAAACATGTAAGGTAAGAAGAAACCTGTTTCGTGTCTGATACAGATGAAACTTTCTGATCTATATAAAGTGTAGACACTATGAATCTTCATGGAGTATCTCTGAGAAGCCGGGTTTTGACAATGACAGCAACTAAAACAAAACTGTGCAATCGATTGGACATTAGCAACACACTTCAGGTTTCACTGTCACCCATCACTCTGAGATGGGACTGTCTTGTTGCGAGCAAACAAGTGCAGGGCTCCCACTGAATCACAGGCTTATATTGTGTGACCTCAATTTGCCTATAAAAATGCACGTCTAATTTTTGCCTCATAATTTCATTACGCCTGCCTAACCTATATTGATGTTAAAATGCCGTGTTGTGCAGTGCAGTATTTGAAAATCTCTAGTGTTCAGTTCAGTGGTTGTAGTTCCTTTGTCCCCCCGCCCCTCCTGTCGGGCCGTAAAAAAATAATCTGAATCGAGGCAGTCCGTGGTGTAGGAAAGGTTGGGGACCACTGCCTTAGAGGACCAAGTAAAACCAGGAGAAACTTGGCACCTACATGCACCCTACCCAAGACAAGGATGCTTCCCAAACAGAGCCATGTCTCAGAGGCCAAGATGAAGGATATACAGTTGATGTTTAGATTCATGCCACTTGCAGATAGAGAGTATTACTGTGCTATGATGAATGAGCAAGATTAGTAAAGTACACTGTGAATATTTGCTTGCTTTGTATGTATGTATGTAAGTTTTACAGAGGCGGTGGGTTGAAAATCAAACAGACAATATTTCACTGATATGTTGAAGAAAATATTGTTCAGTAATGTTAGACTACCAATATGAGCCGGTTGTGTTTTGATGAATAACTTTAAGTAAATGAAATGAAGTTATAATATTTTTATTGCATTAAATGATCTTCATTGCAAGTAACATAACATTGTAAATACGCTCCATTTTAAGTAACCAGTCTTGGGTTTGAAATACACTGTTCTTATTGTTAAGTGAAACATTTCTAATCAGTTTTATCTGAATGAGTACTTGTGTACTTCTGGCAGTATTGCTATATGTAATGCTATATGACGTCTTTTACATTTAAATTGTTTAAAATGATTTGATAAACTATCCAAATAAAGACTGATTTTAAATATTCATTCAACTCGTTTTCCTTTTCTACTGGTCTATAGGACTTTGATAATCTGAAGGTCTTGCACTGGACCATACATTTTTTAAAACATTCATTTACACTGAATGAGCCTTTATAAGTAGCATCAAACTGATGTAACCTATATGAGGATAATTCTAAATATAGTTTTCTTGATTCGTAAATGAGTCCGCTGATTTTACTCAGGTCTCAAAGAGAGAGCTGCTAACCAGCTGTTTTTTATGGTTCAGTTGTAAGCCACAATGATTCATGCCTCAAGAGAGAAACATACAGATAAGGACGTTTTATACGCCAGCTTCAACCACACACTGTACATGTTCCATCTGACCTCTAAGGTCAATGCAAAAATTAGTATCGAGGCTGACAGTCCTCTTGTTTATATAATTATACAACTATCAATATAATTTGGTAGTGATTTAGGCTACTGAAGTTACAGTAAAATGCTACACATGGTACTTTTACATTATATGTTTAATGAAATGTTTGGCGGAGCTAAACCATGTTGTTCTGTTGATGACCGAATTTTGAAGACAGGCCGATTTGATCATTGATTAAAGTGGGAAAGTGATATTGTGTTGAAACCTGATCGCTCAAGAGGTCAATACACTGAAACTGTCATGGGGCAAAAAGTCACCGGAGACTCTACGAAAGAGCAAGGAACAAAAGGAGAGAGAGAGAGACAGTGTGTGTGTCTGTGTGTGTGTGTGTGTGTGTGCTGAAGATGACCCATCCAGGAGGCCACTTTGACCTACTTGCCCTTCTTTGAGCTGCCCCCTCCCCTCAGAGGTCTGTGCTCTGTCAGCAAATAACCATCAAGTACTGCCTGCTTCAACACACACACACACATACACACACATGTGAATGCACATACACTCCAAACCACCTCATGCTCTATGCTAGCCTCCATGCTAACCCCAGCACTGCTGCCTATGGGAAGCCCTGATTTGAAAGTGACTATAATGTCATTTATAATGTCAACATTTGTTCAGTCCACAGTATTGTTATTCACAACACAAGTGAAGCCAGAAATGAAAAATAAGACAAAACCAAGTGAAATCCTCCTCCTCCTCACCTCGTAAGCGTTCTTGATATTGAGTGGCTGGCCTGTTGCAGCCACATGTCCCACAATGCCTTTGTTCCACTCCAGGCGGATGCAACTATTGGAGGATTCTTCCAATGTGGATCCCTCAGCCACGTCAAACAGGCGGCTGACCAAGAACTTCCTGTTGGAGCTGTCCTCACCCACCTGCGAGTGTACACATAGACACACAAACATGCACACACACACACACACACACACACACACACACACACACACACACACACACACACACACACACACACACACAAGTGATGCTAAGTATTTAGAGTTATTGGATAGAAATTAGAATAAGATGATCTGCTGCATCAGTGGCTTCCAGCAAAAAATTTGGTATGTTGTATATTTTAAGTTAATCAGAAAATCAAGATAAAGAAAAATACATATTTATGTTATCTATTACAAAAACAGCCAACTGCAACAGGAAAAGAAAAAAGACATAAGAAAAAACTAGCTTGACATAACTAATCAAACGTAAATATCCCAGTCTAACTTTACCCTCTCCAAGAATTCATGTGCAGTTTATAAGTTGTGCACAGTGCGATATCACTCATGAACATTGGGTTTATTTTTGAGCTCTTTGTGTGGGGGTGGAGGTGGGGGTAGTCGCTTCACCCCCACATGATGATTCACTTACCCTCTAGTCTCCATCAAGCCAGGTAAAACTCATTTAAATGTGTACAACTACCCAAAACAGCTCCATCTTATTCCAAAATTGGCATAAAATAGTGACTTCTGAACATTACTGTACATAGAGGGAATAGTAACTTTTCCTTTTTATAAAATTTCGAAATCAAAGCAAG
The DNA here is from genome assembly GCF_902150065.1 of Myripristis murdjan. Taxonomy (NCBI): domain Eukaryota; kingdom Metazoa; phylum Chordata; class Actinopteri; order Holocentriformes; family Holocentridae; genus Myripristis; species Myripristis murdjan. The sequence continues at coordinate 27,702,239 of NC_043997.1, forward strand.
GAATTTTGCTGATTCTGTTTGCAACTGTCCAGCCAATAGATAACTTGCTGTGTTACTCTGAAACACCCCTGTCCTCCTCTGGTGGATGGGTAGCTGCCAAATGAGCCCCTTTCTTTGTTTCAGTTGTCATACTGTTTCCTTGTGTTACTTTAATATAACATAATAAAGTAACAACAATACTTTTGGAATGGCCATTGCTTACTTATTTAAAACTAAGTGAACTGTGCTGCATAGATGATGCTATTCTCCCAAAAGTACTCCAAAGTGCTCAAACATATGCCTTTTTGAAGAACAAGGAACTGGTTCCATTTTTGGTTCACAAAACTATCTGAGCATTTCGACCAAAAATAAATTGGCTCATAACCCAAAAGGTTGCTGTCCAGCTGGAATAAGAAAATAGTAGGACCTGAAGTGGTAACTGTGATGACAAGAACATAGAGACACAGAAATTGAAAAGCAGTGATCTGCTGAAGAAACAAAACTATTGCTTTCAATTTGGACAGCTCCTGAATTTCATGAAAAATGTAAAGGAGTATGAGATAAAGTGATTTGTATCTTAAAAGTGCTGAGGAGTTGGCCAAGGCAGGGTTCATTACAACCTAGAACCAAATTAAAAAGTTAAAAATACTTGAAGGAGTAAAGAGACTCCAAAAAGAACCTAATGAAAAGTGATGCTGGACACAGAAAAAAGTATTATGAACTCTTCGACAGCATGCTGTGTCATCAACCAGCAAACCAGCAGTCTGGGACTGAATTCAGCCACAGCAATGCTGGAGTATGTAGCCAGCATATGTGGGCTGGTTTGCCAGTTAGTACCTTGGATCCAAGAATCCCGAGTGGAACCATCAAAGTAACTCCGTATTTTTTGGGATATTTCTTGGTAATTGTTGGAGCACTTTGGGTACCCTGACATGCTCTAACCTAAGTGCTCAAAAAGCATTCCAAAAAGTACCCCCTTTGAGCTCTTTTGGGTAATTTGGGGGTACTTCTGGGTATCTGCTGAGTCCTCTGAATTACTTTTGGATAATTTGAAATATATTTGGGTAACTGAGGCTTTTAGGTTACTTTTGGGTACTTTTTGTGATTAGTAGGACCCCTTTGGACAAGGCTGGGATGAAACTGTTTTATATAACTATCTGTGTTTGGTGGTCATACAAATTTAAGTGAAGCTCAGAATGACATGTCTGGGTAAATAGAAAATGAACGAGTTTTGAGTTGGAGGAAAGTGTCTGCAGAAACATATGTCTCACTTCTTGTTGTCTTTGCTGAATTTGACTTAAAAGAAAAAAAGGTCAGAATTCCAGTTTGACAAAAAGCCTTTCCTATCCATACCTACCAGGAAAAGTGAGTAGCGGTCGGCAACGATCAGCTCATTGATGTGGAGGAAGATCTTGTGGCAGAGTGCAGTCACATCCAAGTGACTGGACACATCCTTCACCAGCTCCAGCAGCCTGGCACAGCGGTCGGTCCTACCAGCACCATCACCCTCACCACAACCACCTCCTTTACCCAGACCTCCACCTGAGCCATCTCCAATGGCAACACCACCACCTCCCTCACCCATCACCACAGCCCGCAGAGGGACAAGCTCACGGTCCGCGTCACTCAGAAATGTAAGTGAGCCCTCGGAGTCTTTGACCACGATGGGTCTGAGTGGCCGGTCAAATTCTGATGCTGAGATTTTGCGAGTCGGTGTACCTGGAGCAGGGCTGGGCACAGTGGCAGGGGAAGGGCAGCGGCCGTCGTAGAGACTGAGTGTGGGCGGGAGGATGCTAGAGGCGGTGACAGTCGGGGGACAGGGGTCTGTAGAGGACTGCTGGACCCGCTGTTGTGGGAGCGTTTCCTTGGAGGCAGAGGGCTGAATGGTGTGGACACGCTCAGCGAACCAGGCGTTCACCATCTCCCTGTCAGCAGAGAAGAACATACATTAGGTTATGCTCCATGGGTTGACTTAGCAGATACAACATAGTGAAGTGAAGATGGGTTAACGCAGTGGTCCCAATCCTCAAGAGCTTCCAGTCCTGCACATTTTTGTTCCAGCTGTACTTTTACACACCTGATCAAAGTTCATTTGGATCTGACTCAGCTAATTAGCGTTAAGCCTTTAATTGGATCAGGTGTGCAAGAGCAGAGTTGCAACAAAAACTTTATCCTTGAGATGTGGTTTGGGGACCAGGGGGTTTTGGTCATGGTTAATGCTGCACTATGCAAAATTCTGGAGGACTGAATTAAAGGTGCTTTCACACCTAGTCCACTTGCCTGGTCTGATTCATGTGGGAAGTTGTGTTTTTCATTAGGTCTGGTTCAGTGTTCACACAGCCCTGTGTTGAGCGGACGAAGACTGGTGAAGCAAGTTCTTTACTGGACAGAATTTTTAATAGGGAATCTGGTCCAGAGACAACAGTGTATTGCAAGAACCGAGCAATAACAGAACAATGGATCAGCAACAAACTGCGATGGCAATCATGGTTTGTATTATAATGCTTTGATGTTTTAAATAAATAGAGAAAATAAAGCTGTTCAGTATGAGGAATATGAGCTCTTGTCAAGACAGCGTATGAACAATGTTGTATTGCATCATGTAATTCAGAGAGAAGCTCCAAGGAAATAACACCAAAGGAGAAGCCAGGCCCTAATAAGTAACTACAGTGTGTACATCTCTCACACCACACTATTTCAATGTCAAACTGTTTCTTGCCATGTAATCCTTTCCTGGTTAGGAAACATATTTCTATCACTTTTCACACATGGAACACATCATTTGCATTTGAAAACTTGGTGAAATTTCATGAAACCCATCTGCAAGATACGTTGAAACTTCACTGATCCTTCAAAAACATAGGCAGCAGTAAACATCAGCAGGACCCAGTAAACAAAACAGCGTATAAATATGAATCCCAAAAAGGTGAGGAAATTAATCATAATGCAACTGACAATTTCAGTACTAGAATGTGTGGGGTAGGAATTCATGAACTGCAGTAAAAAGCGTTATAAGGAAAGAATAGTGAATGCACAATGAAATAGTTCTCAGGCAGAGGATATCCAAGTGAAATAATAAACTGTTTTGGATGAGCGCTGTGTGTTGTTGTCTATGAGTGTGTGTGGGTCTGTTTTTGACTACTTTCAGGTACACATGCCAGACTTAAGACATGGTAATTGGAGTCCAATTGGGGTCAAAAGCCCTGTCCCATTTAGAACGAGCTGCTTGTGGAGTCTCCAGAAAATTAATGCCTATGTAATGCTCCCCAAAGTGTCCTAAGTAAACATGTGTGCACGCATATGTGTGTGTGTGTGTGTGTGTGTGTGTGTGTGTGTGTGTGTGTGTGTGTGTGTGTGTGTGTGTGTGTCTGTATCTTGCCTTGTAAAGTGTCTAATGTGGATATTTACTGGAATAAATCAGATAAGTGTGTGGGTGTGTCTGAGATGGTGCTTGTTTGTGTGTGAAGAGCAAATTGGATGTGATTATGGAGGAGTTCTCTAATCAGCCAGCACATTCTCTAATCAAACCATATGCTATGAACACACACACACACACACACACACACACCTCATGCATGCTCTTCTCTGATCCAACAGTAGTTTTCCAAACACTGATTAGCCACAGGGTCAGGGGTTTACATGTTGATGTTTTCATGCTCAGTTCACCTGAGCAAGGCCACAGCCTGTACAAGACTGTAAAAGGCATCGGCCATGAAATTAACTGAGGTAGTTTGGGCCCAGGGCCAGGCAAATAAAAACCTGGAGCCTGAATGCCTGAAGCTGGAAAGCATGGGCTGTTATCTGCAGCGTGAATTTTTCTGTGTGTGTGTGTGTGTGTGTCCACCCAGTCAGGTTGGGTCCTCCCTAACTGCATCTCCCATTGAGCGCCTCCCCGCAGAGCCGACCCTAATGTATCCAGGGGAGGTGCGGCTGAATCAATACCTCTCTGAGAAATGCCCCTTCACCAGAGCGGCATAATAGCTGATGTGGTGTGTGCAAACCTCTTGTGTGGAGCCAATCAGCTTTTTTTGTTGTCGTTGTTCGTACACAGTCAAAAACAGCAGGAGAGGGGAAAAAGTGTGCAAAGAAAATATGTCATCTGCTATTTTTTGACATTGCGCCTGTAGCTCTTTATGGAAAATATTCAAAGACTGAGACAGGGGTTGCAATGGATTATCTTGTCATTAAGGCATGGAAAGAAAACTTTGTTAAGTTGCCGTGGTAGCTGAAGTGGATAAAAGGTTCTGAGCGATGCCGTACTTTGCTGAAATAAACATACACATTCACCGAGAATGTCCTGATGATACACTGCCTGGCTGATTAAATGCCCAGATATGCCCATTATAAAATGAATGCTGCCTTATGTGGCTGGAATAAGCCAAGCGAGAGTGCAACACCACCAGCATTTCTACTCTGAATGAACATGAACATATAAACATTTATTTATTTTTAGATATTTACAAATTTTCTGGTCTTTTTTGGCCAACTATTTTAATCCCTAATACTAACATTTTGTATATTTTAGGCTAATTTTCTTATAAATTTCCTCTTACAAATTTCCTTGATTTTTTTTTTTTTTTTTTTGGTAATTGTGTGTTAATAATAATGTTCATTTTCTTCATTTCCCTGCTAATTTTTGGGTCATGTCTTGCTGATTTGCTCATCACCTTTGTTTCCATTTTTCCAAAATCAAGTGGATTTGATCAGGCCTCAAGGGGTTGGCAATCATTTTTATACCGATTAGGAGGAGATGTGAGATTTTAAGAAACACAAACAATGCTCTTTCATTTATGGTACAGGCAAATACGTGGAAGTAAAGTTCCTATAATTATCACCCAGGATCTATTCAACAAGACGCAGAGCCAATTACATCAAATCACTAGCAGCAGTAAAAGTTAATTATTAAAAGGTCCTGTAAAACTCCCTGTAGCAGTTAGTGATTGTGAAGTAGACAGTGTTACCTAGCTGTCCGGTGATGAAGCACACAGCCACCAGGCAGGACCACCTGAAGGTGTTCATATCAACGATAACTCATGGAGACGTGCATTCTAGTACTGATCCTTATTTTAAAGGCTTTTTGATGTTAGATACATGATCTGAGATTCTTTTTTGTTTTTGAAAGCTCAATTAAATGCTTGTGAAAGTGCTTGAAATCTGCTCTCAATCAAGCATCACTAATGTGACCTTTAAATTTACTATTTTAATAATTATAAATACAGTTTTCTTTTTTTTTTTGCTATATTTTCACCAATGTTTCAGTATTTTTTGCTAATTCGCTGATCATCTTCTTGCATGAGAAATCGAGGGAACTGATTTCTTTCAAAAATGTGGGAAAACAGGTGCCAGGCAAGTTACCAAGAAAGAACCGAAAATTAGCAAGAAATTGGTAAAAAGTTACAAGAAAATGCCCTGAACATTAGCAAGAAATTTTAAAAAAAGAAATACAAGAAAATAATCCAAAAATTACCACAAAAATCAGTAACAAAATCACACAAAAATTGTTAGAAAATTAGTCATAAAATGACCAGACAATTAGAAAACAACAAACAACAAACAAAAACAGAAACAGAAAAGTATTATCAGAAAATATAATTCATAATTATTATAACCTCTAATTTATAATTATTTTTACTATATATTTCAAACTATAACACAAGTACCATAAAAAAGACACACACAAAAAACACAAATAACAAAATAAAACTTAAGTGAATTTTGTTCAGAGGGTGAATAAAACCTTTGAAGTCCTCACTACATTGATGTATTCATGGTAAAACGCAAGGGCCCCAAATGATTTTGTTTTGCCCAGGGCCCCCAGATGTCTATAGGGACGGCACTGATGAAAGCATCCTTGTGCGTTTCTTCAGTAAGTAAATCATTCTTTTGGCCGTGGAAGAAATACCAAAAGGTTAAAAAAAAAAAAAAGTTTATAATGAGGACTTGCAGAGAATCTTTTTGGCACGTGCACGCGCGCACGCGCTTACACGCACGCAGGGCTATGGGCACGCAGAGTAAAGTAAACGTAGTTAAACGAGCAGACCCCCCCTCTCTCTAATTGTCGGTGCGCTGCACGGTGTTACCTTGTCGCCTTCCTGATAAAGTAGGAGCGGCTGAACTCCAAGTGATCGTCCAGCCACGCTTCCATCCTCTCGCTTTCCGGGGAGTAGCAGTCCTCCATGACGGCAGAAGAAGCCTTGTACCTCTCCGGCCTGATCTACCGTCTACATCGAACGACAAGAGCAGCGGCAACACGCGAAAATCACGGAGGGGAGTCGGAGCGCCTCCCGCAAGTCGGTGCGCTCCGATAATAAAGACGACGGTGCTGCGCGCTTCCTACATGGTCAAGAGACTATTACAGAGAGAGAGAGAGAGAGAGAGAGAGAGAGAGAGAGAGAGAGAGAGAGAGAGGTCAACGCAGCAACATCGCCCCCTTCTCTCTCTCACTCTCTCTCTCTCTCTCTCTCTCTCTCTCTCTCACACACACACACACACACACACACACACACACACACACAGTATCTCTTACAACACATTTTAGAAGGAAGCTATATATATATATATATATATATATATATATATATATATATATATATATATATATATATTTTTTAGGAGGGAACATTATATTGTTGACAAAAAGCCAAAAAGCCAAATATTACAATAAATATGAATAGAATAGATAATAGCCATTAAAGTTCCTACAGGAGTATTATAGTGGTACCACAGGAAATTAAAAATAAGTCAAAATAAGCAGTATTAAATACAACTACTACTACCACCACCACCATCACTACTACTACTACTACTATTAATAATACTGATGATAATGAGGAGAGATTTTCCAGACTCACTCTCACACTGTATGAAACTGAACTACAGAAATGCTATAATGTTAATGAAATATAATAGGACTGAATATGAATACAGCCTCAAGTACAACAGGGTCACCATCAACTCATATTGAGTACCACAGCATCGTGTGTACCACTATAGTAATATTACAAGAATACCGAAGGAGTGCTGTTTGATAAGTCTCTCTGACCTAAATCCAACAGTAGAAATCTTATGATAAATGATACATTTTAGAAGGATACTATACATTTGTCACAGCAAGGCTGCTGGAAAACCATTATAAGAATATCATAGTATTGCACCCATAAAGCAAACTGAATGAAAGATAAACTCACTCGTAAGTACCATAAACACACACTATTTATTCACTATGGGACTGTGGATCCCCACTGGAATACTACAGAACTGTTATAGAATTTTTTCACTGGTGTTTCTCCCCTGCTGTTTTGTCATTTCTGTGGAATGAAGGCTATTTAAACTACACACTCCTCAGGGAAAAGCATGATAGAAGTTTTTCATGCATCTCTGTTCACATGCTTGGTTTGAACAGAGCTGATTTACAGGCGGCAGTGCAGGCCTGCAGTAATGAATTCCCCAGAAAGTTGCAGCTGGGTTTCTCACACTCCAGTAAGCTGGAGACACAAACAAAGGCAATTATTAACTGTGAGAATCAAATAACGACTGACCTCAAAGTACAGTTAGACCACTAGATACTGGTTGGTTGAAATGTAGGGTCAATATCAGCATGTGTGTGGCTGTGTGTGTTTACTTTAGCTAATTTGCTCACCATTTTTGTTCCTATATATTTATTTTTGGAAAAAAAATCTGTTCACTTGATTTTCTTCTTTAAAAGTAGGTGAGATGCAACTTAACAAGAAATGACCTGAAAATTTGCAAAATAAATAAATAAATAAATAAAATAAAAATAGAAAAACTCACGCTGCAGATAACAGCCCATGCTTCCCAAAATTAATTAAATATTAATAGAGGACAATCAGAAAATTAGAAAAAATAATACAAGAAATCTATTTCTATAACTATATCTTTTGATATAGTAATAGATATAGATGTAGATACATATTCATGTTTTAAACAACACTTTTCATGCTATTTTGGACAGTAAAAATATCTGCAATGTGTTATCAAACTTATACTTTATCCATTTAACAATTTGAGTAAAGCAGTTATTTTTCAGAATGTCAGCTGGGGGGAAGTCCACCAATGGCAGGAGGCTAACAGTTAGCATTTGGAGCATCCAGCCAGTATCCAGCACTCAGTAACAATGAGAGGAAGATAGCACCACTACTGTCCTACAGAACAGCTGGGGGGTGAGTGAAAGAAAATCACATTTTTCAAAGTGGGAGAACAATCCCTTCATGCTGCATGTCCAAAAGCAGCTTTCAGTGAAGTCCATCAACACTCAACGTTTCAATCGGTATTTGACCAGAGTGGCTGAAGAGCCGATGGTTTTATTGATGAGCTCTAATGACTTTGAGCCCCTGTGGGTTCCTCTGTCCTGCTCTCCGGTGTCACCCAGCTGGGCCCAGCTGCAGCCTCCGTTGCTGGTGTTACCTTACCAGCAGATGGTGGTTGGCTGGCCACATGGGAGACCACCAGCCCCCCCACCTCTCACCCCACACCCAATCAGAGTCTCCATACAGCCCCTATATAGTCAATCTGATGGTGAGATGGAGATGGAACAGGAGGCTGGGACACATACACAACTATATAGCTTTTCATCAGTGTGTGATGATCGTGTGGCAAACAATCACCAGTATGAACACAAATTAATTACACAATCGCAAAAAATATACATTACTGCTTTCTGCCCATTGTATCTTATCTTACATCGGTGTGATAGTAGTTGGTTAATGGTTAAAGGAATGCTCCACTCATAATGCATAATTTTGCATCAAGTACTCACTATTTAATGTCTTCAATCCAGGATGAAGAGACCTTTACATGCAAGCCTTCATGGCAAACCTATATTCCAAAAACACTAGCCATCTCTGATCCAATGGAAAAAAAAAAACTGGGCCTGTAATTCTACGATTCTACATCAGCACAATGCAACCAAAAGTTCCAGTTTTGTGGAAGTACTCTTTGCAGCAAGATTTGAGCAAAATCTGTGTATTTGGGAAGAACTGAGCGTACAACTGGATACCAGAGATTTTGGTTATACAGCATGACCAGTGCGAGCTTTTTAAACTGAACTTTTGATAGCATTTAGGCTTTTGTAAAATCCTAAAATCACAGACCCAGTTTTTCTTCCATTGGATCAGAGATGGCTTGCGAGTAAAAATTTCTTTGTCAGACATTGAAGGCAGCAACTTGATACAAAAATGATGCATTATGGGTGAAACATCCTGTTGAACTATTCTCCAAAAAAAAAAAAAAATAAAAAAACTGAGTTCAGGCAATACATCGACAGTCCCTCAGGCTGTATCAGTACAGAAGTTCTTCTTAATGTATTGGAGAGCTGAGCGGGTCCCAACTTGTCTTCACTTTGCACTCTGCCCTCATGACTCCAACAACCCCCCAACTCTGACCACATATATAGACTGAATGCAGCATCTACAATAACTGCTCCCTCTCTCTCTCTCTCTCTCTCCCTCTCTCTGAGCAGTCATAATTGAAAGGTTCTCTGACCATGGAAAGGCCAAGGTAAACTAATTGGTCAAGGTTTTTTTTTTTTTGTTTGTTTGTTTTTTATTGAAACTGCTCATATTTATGCCAGTAGATGATATCTTTAAATGATCTTTTCACCCTTTTATGGCTCAAAAATGACGAGTATTCCTTCCTTTGGACCGGAAAACCTCTGAAACTGAATTTGGACAAACATGGGACATTTATGTACCACTGTATGTATGCATATTCAAGCCTTTTCTATTTTTTCATATAATTCTTTGGCTTGTTTGTTTTGGGATTCAGTATTTAACATGCTATACAGTTTCCATAGGAGATCAGTGTCTATAAATAGTGATGTAACTATATGGGATTTATGTTTGTACCCATTTATATTTTACAACTTCTGTTTTTTTGGTGGTGCTATGCATATAATTAGACAGTTGAAACGTGAATATGTTGTTTACTTAGTGACTGACTAGTTGAATGCACTGATCATGGCTCAGAGTTGAAAAAGTTAATTGTTGCTCAAATACAGTAAAAAGAGACTTAAATGCTTTCACAAGCACTTAAACATAAGAGATATGATGCTGATACAGTATCACTGATCACACATTTAAATGTGTAATTTTAATAAATCAAAAATAGAGCCTTTTTTCACTTTTTTGATTTTTTTTTCATTGGGTCTTAGATGGTAGGTGTTAGACCAACAAGGAACTGGTTCTGTTCAGTTTGCGAACCTAATTTTGAACTGCTCTGAGCATTTCAACCAAAAATACACTGGTCCCAAACCCCAAAAGTTGATTCCAAGCTGGAACCAAAAAATAATGTGCAGCGGTCTGCCAAAGAAACAAAACTATTGCTTTCAATTTGGACATCTGCATTTCAGGAAAAAATGGAAGGAAGTACTGGAAAAATGAATTTGCATCTCCAAATTGCTGATGAGTTGGTAAAGGCTGGGTTCATTAGAACCAAATTATCATCAAGTTTAAAAAAAAAAACTGAAGGAGAACAGAGAGTCCAAAGAGGACCTTGTGAGAAGAAGCGCTGGACACGGTAATATGAGAGTATTATGAACTTCTCGAAAGCATGCTGTGTCATAAATGAGTAAAACAGCGGACTGGGGCTAAATTCAGACACAGCAATGCTGGAGTATGTAGCCAGCATACGTGGGCTGGTTTCCCAGTTAGTACCTTGGATCCAAGAATCTTGAATGGAACCATTTCAAGAACCAGAACTTCATTGGGTGAAAAGAGGTTATCAGACACAGTTATCAGAAACAGTTACCCAAAACAGTTATCAAAGTAGCCCAGTACTTTTTGGGATATTTCTTGGTAACTGTTGAAGCACTTTGGATACCCTAACATACCCTAACCTGAAGTGCTCAAAAAGCATCCCAAAAGAACCCCTGTTTGGGTACTTTGGTCTACTTCTGGGTATCTGCTGAATTCTCTGAATTACTTTTGGGTAATTTGAAATTCTTTTGGGTAACTAGGTGGCAAGCGACTTGGTGACACGTGTCATAATGGTTCCACTCCAAACTTGGGCTAGTTAGCGCTTTGGTTCCAAGAATCCTGAGTGGAACTGGTTTGAGAACCAGAACGGATTGGGCCCATGGTCAGTCTGCTTAGTTATCCTTCTGTCACAATTGTAAAATCCTTTGGGTGAACACCTGTTGTTTTTAAATGCTATATAAATACAAGTGAAAGTGACACGTATATACACACACAAACTGCAGAGGACATGGACACAGTAGGAGATTGGTAGAGAGTTGTTCTGTTTAGTCTCCTCAAATTCTAATACATGTAGACAAATACACACACGCGCACACACACACACACACACACACACACACACACACACACACACATATATACAGGCAAAGGGTGATTTATATTATGCAAATGCACAAAATAGTGTGCTGACCACCTCCATGCACTTAGCACATACGTGTAGGTGGTCAAACTTTATGTAAATGCACAAAATACCTCCTTGGGTGCAAGAATTCTCACACACTAATAGATCTATGCACAGGTGTTAAATACTGTATGTCATGGTAAAGTTGTAAATGGACTACATTTCTATCATTTACTGACCACTCAAAGTGCTTTACAATGTTTCATCCACATTTACACACACATTGGCACACTGATGGCAGAGGCTACCGTGAAAGGAACTGGGGATCTAACCAGGAACCCTCCAATTACCAGACAACCGTTCTACCTCCTGAGCCAAATTACCCCTTACATGCAAATGTAAATGCAAATGCTCCTTAAAATGTTCATGTATTCCATGTGCATGTCAACTCTGTCAGTTGAAAACGTCATAATTCCAAATGTGGTGATTTTCCTTCACCTAGATAGCCTGTGTTGGGAAGATTCTGCCACCTCTGAGAATAGAAGGAACTTTGAAATCCGACAGGATAAACTAAGAATTACTTCCTGAGGGTTGACATTTTGCAGATACAAGGTTTTCTCCCGGCAACAGACACATTTACGAGATGGAATGACTCACCAGCACACACACACACACACACACACACACACACACACACACACACAAAGAGCCTTGTGGCATATTTCTGCTCATTCTTAGCTCTGTCAGTGGACTTTGCCCTCAGGCTTTTCCGTTTGCCGCTGCTCAGTAAACAGGGTGTGAGTCTGAGGCATGAAGGGAGGAAACAGAAACCATCGCCCATACCTGAACACCACTGCCTGTAGACAATCACACAGTCTGCTGTCAGTGTTTGGATACGGCCATTTGCTATAGGAAACCTGTATAACTCCAATTTTACAGATTTTCATGTTTTAACTTGAGTTGGAGGATTACATGCTCCTCTGTAGGCTGAAGAAACTCTACCAGCCTTGATGCTGATGAAGCCCTTTCAGAAACCACTCTGGAGAAATTAAAAAAATGCATGGTGGTCAAGATTTAAAAGTTGACATTTCACACATGCAACATTTTGATGACTATAAGTAGTATGACTCAAGTGAAATCATGATGAATGAGCAATTACTCCCTCTGCCAAGGATGTGAAACTTCCAGTAAGAGGTCATGTGATCGCCCTCTCCATTCGTCCATGTGTCCGTCAGTCTAAGGATAAGTCAGAGGATACTTGACAGATGGGCATGAAACTTGGTGAGAAGCTTGGTCATGGACCAACAAAGAAGTCAATTACTTTTCAGGCCACTTCAAATGTGCATGAAAAAAGGTAAGGTTGGTAACTTGACTAGTTCAAAGCATTTTGAAGGAGTATCTCATTTCTCAGGGCAAAGTTCTTGGGACAATTAGTCCCAATGGGATGTGGCAATGGGTGGGGCTTAGCACAAACAGGGTCATACTTTGCAAACACATCCTTGAAACATTGCAAAACCCAGAGGAGAGGTTGGTCATGGATCAAGGCAGGACTGACCAACTTTCCACACTGATTGGCCAAAGTGGCCGTGACAACAGCATTGGCTAAAGGAGTGTGGCTTGGCACAAAAAGGGCCGTAACCTCCAGCTTTGACCTTGGTGGAGGTCTGCCTTTTACATTCTTCTGTGCCTTCCTGTTTGCTTAGATGGAATTACCTGTTAAAGATAAAGTATGTTGGTGCACCCCGATAGCTCACCTGATAGAGAGTATACCACTTGTTAAGGCTGCATCCTGACCATAGCGCCCTGGGTTCCAATCCAAGCCAAGGCCCTTTGCTGCATGTCATCCCCTCTCTCTCCCCTGCCTTTCCTGTCCCTCTCTACTGTGACAATCCAATAAGGCAGAAATGCCAAAAAATAAGAGAAAATAAGTAAGGGTTTCACTGCTACATATAGCAAAATTCACTTTTCTGCATCACAACAGATTTCAGTTACGAAGGCTAAAAGGCCTTGTGGTCATGACACAAATGACACAACAGTATTATCACTAGAATGCAGATCCTGCTGCATATTTTTCTCTGGACCCGACCCCAACCCAAACCAAACAGAAAACTCCAGTACCATTAGGAGGTTGCCCAGTAATGGACTGTAGGTTCATCATTTCTATTTATTTTAAACTAGGGCAAGTAAGTAAGTAAACTTATTATGCCCAATGGGCAATTCATTATAAAGCCAGCAGAGACTAAAAAAAACAAGTAACGTCAACAGTTCATACACAGAATACACCACACAACATGCACAGTATACCCAAGTAACAGATGTCAGCTACTAGCATATGTAAGGGACAGATCACATCAAGCTGTTAATGAGGCCAATAGTGACCAGGACTTGTACCTCTTAGTCCTACACATTGGTGCAATGTACCTGTGACCCGATGGCAGCAGTCTAAACTCAAGAGACAAAGGGTGACTCTGCTCAGACAAGATCATTTTGGCCTGACAGTCTCATGACATCCAAATCTGAGCAAGCATCATAAAACAAATCCCAATCCATGCAAAAGAAACAGTCGTGAAGATGCTGGATAGAGTCCACTGACCAGACTGGAGCCAAATGCCTCTCGAGTTTTGTTTCCTTCAGGACAGGTTAGTATGTTGGAGCCAAATAAACAACACTGTGGTCGGACATGCCCAGAGGAGCTCTCTGAAAGGAATTAAGTACCTTTTATGGAGCCATAACAAAGGTCCAGACACTTCATATTCCTAATAGGACAAGTTACATATTGTCAGAGTTTATGAGTGACTTCCCAAGTTTACAATGATTAAAATAGCCCATGATAAAGCTAGGAGTGTCCAGCGCAATGCTCTGTAACCTGTGAACTATTTCAACAATGTCCTGTGTAGCACTGACAGCATTTGCCTTCAGGTGAATATACATAAGAGTTACATAGATACATATTTGCGGAATTTCCCTCGGTAAATAACATGGACATGAAGAGACAGAGAGAAGCTCAGTGTCTGGGGTGCGCAGAGTTTCCCTGTTTCCCTGACCACAGCAATGCTGCACCAGTTTTTATTAAAATAAAAACAGATCCCACCATCCAGTGATTTCCCTGTCACTTTGGGGTCTCTCTCAAGGCACAGCGGTTCCCGAAGCCATCTATTTCCACATCAGTTTGTAGATCCCACTGCTTCAGCCATGGGTAGGTAGGTAGGTAGATACTTTATTCATCCCGCAGGAAATTCACATTTTTTTCAGCAGTAGCCACAGATTACAGATTAAGTAAATAAATAAAAAAAAAAAAATAGAAATAAAGAATAAGATCTAAATACAACAGAATAAGATCTGAGTACAACAGAATAACCTAAGTACAACCCAGTGTGCAAAAAGCAATGTGCAACAAAAAAAAAAAACAGAAAAAAACGTGTGCATGGGTGTATAAAATGTGCATAGAGGTAGGTCAATGTGCAAATTTAGAAGAAATATACAGTATACACATGATAAATAGCAGTAAGCAATATAAACACTATGAACAAGGATTATAAAAAGATAGGAATATGAACAATTTCAACAGAAGTAATAACAGTTAAACAGCAGTGGAAAATAACCTAACCTGAAGAACACACGCTCCGACCGAGGTTCAGAGTTAGTGTAAACCATGAGATCAAGACCGTCGACAGAACCTGACGCCCGGTACTGGGAATTCAGGAACTGTCAGACTTGATCCAGCCTTATGGAATCACCCCTTCCCCTCCAGTCTTTACATGTTATCTACCAGTAGTGCAGTATGTGTATAATGAGTTATTTCCTCTGGGTGGAGTTAAAAAGCCGCATGGCGTGGGGGAGGAATGATTTCCTCAGTCTGTCGGTGGAGCAGGACAGTGACAGCAGCCTGTCACTGAAGCTGCTCCTCTGCCTGGTGGTGGCGCTGTGCAGTGGATGCAGTGGATTGTCCATGATCGACAGGAGCCTGTTCAGCGCCTGTTGCTCTGCCACAGATGTCAGGCTCTCCAGTTGTGTGCCCACAACAGAGCCCGCTTTCCTCACCAGTTTGTCCAGTCGTGAGGCGTCCCTCTTCTTGATGCTGCCTCCCCAGCACACCACCGCATAGAAGAGGGCGCTCGCCACAACAGACTGGTAGAACATCAGCAGCAGTTTTTTGCAGATGTTGAAGGATGCCAGCCTCCTGAGGAAGTACAGTCGGCTCTGTCCTTTCCTGCACAGAGCCTCCGTGTTGGCCGTCCAGTCCAGTCTATCATCCAGCTGCACTCCCAGGTATTTATAGGTCTGCACCATTTCCACACAGGCACCGTTGATGCTTACGGGCTCCGGGTGAGGCCTGGTCCTCCTGAAGTCCACCACCATTTCTTTTGTCTTGGAGGTGTTCAGGTGGAGGTGGTTGGAACCACACCATGCTACGAAGTCCTGGATGAGTTTCCTGTACTCCTCCTCCTGTCCACCGCTGATACATCCCACGATGGCCGTGTCGTCCGCGAACTTCTGCACGTGGCAGGACTCTGTCACGTCAGAGCAATGAGACAAGCATTTTTATACTCCAAAAGAAATTTGACATTTGCTTGTAGATCGTCCACATTGTTCCAGAGAGACTGTGCATTAGCAAGGATGATTAAGGGCAGGGGGATCCTCTAGTGATCCTGTCTTTTAAGCCATTGTCATTCTCCACCTCATTTACCGCTCTTCCTCAAACCTGTTGGCCTGGGTGCTGGGCTCCTGCTCCCCGAAGAAGAATCATTCTGGATGATCTCTTCAGGGAAAGCTGATGTGTGGTCCACCATTCCCGTACTTGCATCCTGTAGTAGCAGGAGGAACTTCCAACTATACTTGAGTGGATAGCCCCAAAGTCCTCTCAAAAAGTGACAACAAAGCATTGAGATGAAGAAAAAGATCATCAACCTGTGGTGAGTCATTGTAATGAAGACGACGACGACGACGATGATGATGAGTACTTTATTAATCCCTCACAATTACATTGTCGCAGCAGCCATCTCAACACACATTCATACATGAATAAATTAAGTTTAAAAAAAAAAAAATCTAAAAACATGCATGCAGACCCTTAAAAGAAAGACCAGTCCCGTAATAACACTAGTTCGAGAAAATAAATTAGTAGTGATGATAAAGCAAATTAAATACCAAGCACACACACCCTCTCTCTGCTGCTGCATGTCGCCATTAGTACAGCGCCACCCCCAAGCACGCACCCACACACGCACCACTAAAATTTTGCTAAAATAATGCTGACGTGACCAAACCTGACCCAAACCCCAACATAATTTCTACATTTTTGTCTGAACCCTGCCTGACCTGTGGATAGTTATTATGGTGATACGGGAAGCTTTCCACTGACTGTCAGATGTTCAGACTCCTGACTTGCAACTTCCCACCTCTGTGCTGAATTAGCTCCATTGCAAACACCATGGAAGAAGCTACAAAAACATTGATCCACTACTGATCAGCCACTAATGTTAGCTAGGCTAGCTATAGCTAGTCACCTTCACTCCTAGTGCTTGGTCCATTCATCAAATTAAAAGAATACACTGCTATAAATCTATACCATCATGAAGTAAAGACTACAGAGAATGCTAGACTGATGTTCAGCATGTTTTCAAATAAAAATCAAGTCCAAGGAAAAGCTTGTTCATCCCTGACATCATATATGGGTATTTTGGTAAAGTCTGAGCTTTCAGAGCTTTTCTGAAATCCCAACTTGGAGTTTCAACTTAACTGATGTTCCTTTGCACATTTCCTTGTAAGAAGTTGAATTTATATTGGTTCAAGTTCAATGGAAAGCTCAGTAATACACTGGATACATGGAAATGTCCCATCCAGCAACAAGGTGCTTTGTGGTTCCACTTGTTAGCATTGAGGTTGGTGCATTCCAGAGGAAACATGAGGAGAAAAATGTTTAGGTTACTGTAGCAGAATCAGATGGGACAGACAAGAGGAGATAAGTTTTATCTATATTGCTGCAGTTCTTTTGTTGCCCGTAGAGGTTATACAGTAGATTACTTAACACCTATACAAATATATCATATATGTGATATATTTAGAGGGGTAAATGTAACAATGTAATAATTATACAGAATCATGCATCTGCACGGGATTTGCATAACATCAAAACAGTATTACAGAACACATCCTCTTCTTGATCCCCTTTAATCTGATCAGTTTCTAAGCTGCTGCCAAACATCTAAAGCTCCTGCCTATTCTGCGGCACAGCAGAGCTCCAGCCGACACTGTGGGGAGTATTATACTTCAAACTATTCAGTTCAGGAGATAAAAGCCTTCTTTTCAACATCACCTTGGATCCTGTGAGCGGGCTGTTTGTGAGCAGAGCTATGTTTAATGGCTTCTCTCCATCTAGCAAATGTTTGAGAAAACACAGATGTGTCTCTGCACAGCGTCAGCACAGAGTGCAGGGTCAACAGGAATAAATCTCACCAAGAGGAGAGAGAGAAAGAGGGCGACAGAGAGAGAGAGAGCGCCTTGCTGGATTAAAAGGATGCCTGTTTTCTCAGAAATCACCATAATACAGAAAATCTCTTCTTAACGTCATGAGCAAAGTGACATTATCATTGGACAAACTGACATAATCTGTCCCAATCTGTCCATAATCTGACAGACTTTGTTTTGTGGTGCAGTTACTATTTTGTTGTTTTCTAAAACGGCAGACTTCAGTTGAAGTGAGTTAGCGTCACACTGTGTGAAAACAACTATTTCTGGTTTGTTTGAAGTGTTCACAGTAGCCTCGCAGAGCTCTGTCTTAACATGGGAGAGTTTGTATACAGAGGAGGACTGGAGGGGTCAGCGCTGATGTTCCCAAAAACCCTAACACAAATGTAATTTCCTGAGCAGCTGAAAGAATGGGGGCTGCCATCTACACAGAAATATCAACCATTTGCCATCTGTGTCTTTTCTTGGGCAGCTTTGGAGTTTTGACAATGCAGAGCTGAAAAAGATAAAAGTCACAAAGAGTGACTTCTCAAGCATTTTCAAACTAAAAGTCTGTTTTCACCAATCTTTTCCAGCTGCTTTTCCAACAGTGAATACTTCCAGTGAATTCTGAGGTGACTTTATTTCAGTGTGTGCATGATGTTTTCCTGTGTCTGTCTGTGAATGTACACTAATGAACTAGATTCAAGGTATTTTGTGGAACTGATCAATACTATGCTAATGTATGGGAAGCCATTAACGTGAATAATTCCAATGCACCATTTTGATCATATTTCATAGAAATATGCAAGAATGTTTTGCACCCTGAGAAGATTCAAATAATTCACTTTCTTAGCATTAAATGCTGCTTTCTTAGCATTAAATGCTGCTGTCAATTTTAAAATATATTTTGTTTTTTGTATATTTTGTAGTTAAAATTAAAAAAAAAAAAAAAAAAAAAAAACTACATTTTTTATACACTTTTTGCACATTTTTTGCACTTTTTTAGCATTTAAGTCCCATGTTGGTCTAAATACTGATTTAGAGACCTTTGTTTTTGGGTATCGTTTTCTTGTACCTTTCCACTAATTTCTTACTAATTTTCAGATCAGTTCTTGCTAATTTGCTCATCCCCCTTTTCCCATGTTTTTGAAAGAAATCAAATGAATTTGCTTGGGTTCAATGATACCATTGTCAATCTTCAAAGGCTCATGTCACTTGAACCCTAGTGTACACATGTATTGGCACATGTTCCTTTCAAAGCTCCACCACAGTCGACTGGCAGCTAGAAAAAGAAACTCTTAGCTGAGAAAGTTGCAAGCTTGGCATCTGGCATCATCCTGGTTTTTGATTGATGCTATAATTGCCTCTCCGCCCCCACAGAGGATAAATGATGCAGGATGACAGGCAAGCGGCTGAAACATTATCATCCATTTGCATGGCCTTTAAGCTTCTTGATGAGCGTTACACAGATGAACTCACAGGAGAAGAAGCTGTTTTGACAAGAGGGATCTGCTGTTCCCCCTGCACCTGTACGCTCAGCAGATTGGCAGTGGAATACATTACCAGAGAGAGCTCTAGACTGGTACAATTCCCCAGCTTTACAGATAGAAAAAGTCAGCTGTAATTGCCCAGGTGTCGACACAGCCATGCTATTATGAGAACGGTGTTATTGTGAATGTCCTTTGACCCTCCAGCACTTTTGATACAGTCAGAGATGCAAAGTGAAAGGCAAGGTCATGCTGGGGAAAAAGCAGCACTGCTTCAAGCATACCATTTACAATAGTCTTTAGCCAGTGTTCTCTGATATATATCTTTATCTATATATCTATATATCTACACACACACACACACACACACACACACACACACAGATAGATAGATAGATAGATAGATAGATTTTTTTAAGTAAAGAGAGGATGCTATCTTCCTGTGCTGTGTTTTTTAGGGGATAATTTTGTGGTAATTTTCTTGTATTTTGATAAATACTTGTAGCATTATTATTATTATTGTTGTTGTTGTTGTTGTTGTTGTTAAGTTTTGCTCATTTTCAAGTAATGTTCCAGTCATGTTTCACTAATTTTCTTTTTTGTTTTCTTTTTTTCCTGCTAATTTCAGATTCCTTTAAGGTAATTTCATAGTGATTTCATAAGTAATTTTATTGGCACTTTTGGCAATTTTACAACGTTTTTCACTTTATTTAGCTCATGACGTTTTGTTTTTGGAGAAAAAAAAAAATCAAGTGGATTTGCTAAGGTTTCCAAGAATTAAATGCACTTTAAACACAAGAAATCTGATGGTGACCCAGCATCGCTGATCTGATGCCCGAATATATAATGTTACTGATTATAAATGTAATTTTCTTGCCTGCAGAGTATTCCTGAATAGTCAAGCTGCCTTAGAAAGTCCTTTGCCAGTGTTCTCTGTGGAAAATAACAGATGGCAGGTGATGACAAAAAAAAGCTCGCAGAGAATGATGTGTTCCAGCTGGAAAAGAAATTTGTGTCACCTTTAAAACTTTAAATGGACATGATGTGAGATCCCAACTTGGGGAACACACAGCACTTTTCATTACTTTCAAATCAGGTAAGGGTCAGTGCAGTCCCTCAGTGAAACAGGGAGCTAACATTTTGGTCATCTCTAATGGAACTTTAGAGAGGTCAGGACAGTTGATGCAGCTGGATTTTTCTTCTCTGACCACCTCTTCCTTTTGTGCACTTGGACTCCAGACAGTTTTTAAAGCACGTGGTGCAAAGACCTTCACAAAACTCCCTCACAGACAACCTCTCCAAGTGCCTTAATGAAAGCCTTAATGACTTTTTGGGCTAATAAACTTTAACCTCCTGATTAACAAACAAAAACAAAGCAGATGGAATCATTCATATTTTTCCTTTTTCCTGAATGCTCAGAATTTAGTGTTTTGTGCTAATGCTGTCTTATACACAGAAATAAACAGAGGCAAAAATGGTTCTTCAGAATGATGCCATAGAAGAACCATTATTGGTTCCACAAAGACCTTTTAGCAAGAGATTTTTTTTAAAGGACCATTTCTGTAGATGGTTCTTTAAAGAAAGGCAGCTCAAAGAACCATCAAAAAATGGTTCCTTCAGGAACCATGAATGGTTCCACAAAGAACCTTAGCAAAAATAGGTTTTAAAGAAGCATTTGTATGAAGGTTCTTTGTGGACCCAACTTGTGTTTCTTTAGTAATTTTTCAGAATAAATGGTTTCTTTGAGCATGTTAAATCAAATGATTGTGGGCATGTTGAAAAACAACATGAACTTGTTGTTGGCCATTTCTCAGCATTCCTTTTTCCTTCATTCATTTCCAGATAAGATATTAAAAATGTCAGACCAAGACATTAATCCATTCATTGAGAAAATAATCTGCAGATTAATCCATAATGAAAATAATTGTTAGTTGCAGTCCTAAATTCATGCTACCACCACCAAATAACTCCAATAAAAATGAAGAACCTTTGTACTTTAAAGAAGTACATAAAGTGTAAGTGTAAGTGTGTAGGCATGGTTCTCTGTACAACCAGAGAACATTTTGAGGAACCATTATTTTTCTGAGAGTAGCATGCTTTTCTGAGTTGATGAAAGGGATCATTTGCCATAAAGCTGGTATATTCCTTTGGCACTCCTTGGCTTTTAAGTTCAGCAAGTGTATTAAACAGTTTGGACCCCAAATAATCCATATCTATGCATTTCTTCCACACATATGTAGAGCAACAATGTCCTCTTCCCTATCATCTGTCTGCCGAGGAGTTTGGCTCATGTTTTCACGTCTGGGAATGCTTTCAGTTCTCCATTCATCCATCTTGCATGAAAGATGCTTGTCCTGATCTAAATTACTGTTCAGATTTATGGCAGTTTCCATAGTCATAATGGGCGCCATAACTCAGCAAAGATGGCCTTACAGTGGATGTTCCCATCTGGAAAGCATCTATCAGTTTGCAATGTAACACATATAGATTTTTGCCTCGTATTTTACTGTATTGTTTGTCAGCGAACTTGTTCTGAACCTTGTGTTTTCTTACATAATCACCAAGCAGAGCTGTCAAGGCGCTTCCTATCCTAATTTGGTAGGTGGTTACATGACTGATTTAATTTGGCGTGGTGTTGGTGGATAATGTAGTGACAAAAGAGTGTGTTGCACTGGGAGCAAAAATGTAAGAAGACTGAAGTGGCTTTCTGTCACGTTCAGACATCTCTGCCCTGAAAGCAGCTGTTGCTACAGGAAACATGACCACAACAACAACCTTTTAAAGGGAAACTAAAATGTGCAATTTTTTTGTGAAAATGTTTTTTATCGTCATCATTGGGTGTAGAAACCATTATGAAACTGAGAATCTAAATACCTTTCTATGCAGAGAAAGGCCTATCAGTTGATTACTCCTGAATACATAATTTTAATGATTATAAATATAGTGTAAAGTACAGTTAGATAATCAGGATTTCAAGCATGCTGCTTGAGAAAGCCCTTTGCCAGTGTTCTCTGTGGAAAGGAAGGAAGGTAATGATGTTAGTTGGTTATTGACTTTAAATTATTAAATCTTGCTGGAAGGTTAAGATTATTAAAAAATAATCCCCTTTTTTAATTGGGGTTACCATCCTGGTAAAGCCGCCTGTACATATTTTATTGGCTTATGACTGTGACAGCTCACCCAGTCTCCTAGGTCAGACTTTCTGCTCACATTTATTCATTCATTCTTGGTTTTATTTTGTTATAATCACCCTCCCTCTCATTTAAGATGACTTTACCGCCTGCCTCTATGTGTGTGTGGATCGGACCGCATATTTCTGTCCAGACCTGACCCACGTCTGAAAACATAATAATCAAGCCCGACCCGAACTCGACAGGCACTCTTTTTTTGTGTCCACGCCTGACCTGAGCCCCAGATTTTGCTTGTCCTCCATCGCTAGGTTACATTTACCGCCTGAACTAGCCTGCATGTTGCCTTCAATGTTGTCATGTAAACTCCAGCTCTATCAATCAATCAATCAATCAATACTTTATTTGTCCCACAAGGGGAAATTCAGTTTAAGTTACATCCTGTCCAAGAAACACAAAAAAGACATGACAAATAGAGGGTTACAGGATCTGGAGAACAAATACAGGGTTAGCTCTATATAGGAAGTTGCCCAGAACAAAAAGTAGGTCCATAATTTTTATTTATTTTACACTAGAGTTTCACTAAAATAACACTGCAGTGACCGAAACTGGCACCCAAACATAATTTTGAAATTTTTGTCTGAACCTGGTCCCACTCAGGTATCCACAATCTATTTCCCACCACTGTGATTACGCAGCCATGCCCCAGTTAGATTACCTGTGCCTTGTTAGTCTGTGTATTTAGTCTGTGTTTTACCCACCTCAGTGCCAGCTCTTCTTTGTCCTTTGTGTCAAGTGTTCCAGTGTTTATCTCTAGCATTACATTGTCCTATTGTGTTTCTGACCTCTGCTCTGTACCCTGGGCCTCGCCTTATTCTTCTCCTCACCGGATTCTGTTGCCTGTTACCTCTGTAATGTATACCTGCAAGTACACACTGCTATTGACTTTGATTCTGCTTCCGAGTCGTGCTACTGAGTCCCTGCCTCTCATCCCTCAGTTGTTACAAGGACGTTGTTTAGCACAGGGTTTCTCATCATTTACCCAAACTACTTTCTTCTCTCAGAAACCACGAGTCAAGATCTACAAGATGAATTTCTGTAAGAAAAAAAAAAAAAAAAAAAAAAAAATTAACTGTACAAAGTATAATTCTTTGTAAAAGAAAGAAGAGGAGCTTTTATATGCTGCAAATAAACTCTCCTCTTAGATTTGTGACCATTTGTTTATCAATATTAATCCTACCCCTTCTTTTTGGTGATTGGTCACTTGTTCTAAAACTGACAGTGAGGAGTGCTGTATGTTGGTGCTTTGGGTGCCATTCAGAGACAGCAAGCAGCTGCTGAATTCTGTTCGAAATATGCAAACACCAGTAAGGCTCCACATTGACAAACAGCAAGACGCAATGTAAAGCACAAAGATGTCCATATGGCACATGTTTACACTGAGAAACATAGTCTGTGTGCACAGTCCCTGAATCAGTTTACACTCTGATTTACAAAGAGAAATGTTCAAGAATCTTGGTTTTGGCATCACTTTTGGTGATAATTGCTTTGGTGCTGTGCTCTCTGTAGTCCCTACTCTAACCTAGTGTAATAATAAAGACACTAAATGTAAACTATGACTTCATATAAAGTAATTTGCAAAAACAGATAAATGCCATTCCTGGTAACAAAAAAGAGCTATAATGCTCCACGTAATATACTTTATGAATCCAAAATCCAAACTTTTGTTGTTAAAGCCAATATTGCCCAAGCATTAGCCAACCAGAGTGATTTTTGGATTGATATTATCAGTTGAAAAACATAGAGATGAATACAGTTGGAGATATCTGCTTTGCAAATTAACTCCTTATATGTTACCTCTATTATCTCATATTTTTCCTCTTAAAGGTAGAACATCAAAGCTGTAAGCTCGTGTGACCTGATTCTGGGTTGAATCGCTACCTTTGGTGTCAACTGGTGATAGAGGGTAGCAAGAAAGACTTGAAAAAGTTGTGCTACTGCTTTCTTTCTTCCTTCCTTCTATTGCAGGTGTGTGTGTGTGTGTGTGTGTGTGTTGGCGTTATCTTGTATGTGTGTATGTATGCGTGAGTGAATGCGCCTGTGACCAAGCAGTCATGTATGCGCATGTATGTGGAAAGAATCACCCAGTGGAAACACCCAGTGGGGGGGGGGGGGGAAATCAGTTGTTGAGTGGAAAAATACTCATTAAGCACTGTGTGTGTGTGTGTGTGTGTGTGTAGGTGTGCATGTGTGATGCCCCAGGGCCGTGCTCACACAGTGTTTGGTTATCTTGCCAACACACACACACACACACACACTGCATGCACATGGTGTTGCATGTTGCACCTCTAGCCACAGTCAACTCAACATATAAATAGTGACCTGCTTATTTGTCACGTTCCCGTTATTTGTCACGTTAATGATAATTATCAATCGCCTTTGGAAGGCACAGGTAGCCCACAGTAATTATCTGGCTTTAAGGTCAGCATGCACATACATACACAAGAGGACTGATAAGTTTGTGGCATAAGTTATGAGATGAGTTATTCAGTTTTCTCTGAAAATGTGTGCTGTTGAATTTGTTGAATGATACGACAAAAAGTTTTTAACCTGAGTTGTTGTTGGCCCTTCGTACAGCAGGTAAAGAAGTGGGCTGCTGAGTTCAAATGTGCAGGGAAAAACCAAGGTTGACTGCCTCCCAGCAAAAATGGTGGCGATCACCTCCACAAGCTAGGTGATGACCATTTTCTGGGATGCAGAAGTCTTGCTGGTGAACTACTTATAAAAAGGTCACACCATCTACAGGGACAACTATGCTGATCTTCTGACACAGCAATAGCAGAAAATTAAGAGGATTCAGCATGAAAAGCTGACAAGAGGGGTGCTCTTTCTCCGGGACAATGCTCCAGCCCACATGTGGACATGGCTGCTATCCACAAATGTGGATTCAAACTGGTCACACACCTTCCCTGATTTGGCTCCCTCTCCCTCTGACTACTACCTCTTCCTGAAGATGAAAAAGGACCTTGGTGGTGACTGATTTGCCTGAGATGATGATGTCATTGATACTGTGGTCCGCTTCCTAGGGCCCAAGACAGTGGCTTCAACACAGAAGGGATCTGTATGCTCTGTGACAATGACACTATGCGTTAATGTAAGAGATGACCATGCTGACAAATAGATAGGTTTGCTTTTCTAAAAGTGATCAGACACCCATCGTATATTCATGTGTATCCAGAAAAGTACACCAAGTTTTTGGGAGATTATCCCCTTGGTCAATGTATCTGTTCACCTCTTCACACACCCGTAAGTGGATTCATCATCACAATGCATGTTGCTTTTTTCAAACCAACAAAACTAGGTGAAATTCTAGTGGAGATCCCAAGGTTTCCATGGATCCTAAATATGTCTGGCTGAATTTCAGGGACACGTGTCTAAAATGATGCACGAGTCATATCGGTATTTTCTATTTGATAAAACAATGGCGTCTTGGCTTTGAATATTTCACTCAATATAAGTGGTTTCAGTGAAGTGTTGCAACCAGCAGAATATGGATGTGGCATTGTACGCCAGGATGGAAAAAATGTTTGTTTGCTTTTAGGCTATACTCAATATGGGCACAAAGCATTGAGTATATACAGCTTCAATTCAAAAGTCTTACTATGTGTTTGTGCTTTCATAAACCTAAGTTGTTCCCACTCTTATCTGAGGAAGTGGGTCACAGGTAGAAAAGGTTTCCCCTAAACGAATGTGTGTGCACAGCACCCAGCACTGCAGGCTGTCCATGAGGCTGCACAGAGCAGGCTGCAGCAGCCAGCTTCACAGTAGACAGGTGTGTTGTTCTCTGCATGTTCATTAGCTTTGATCTCCCTCTAATTTCCCAGGTGTTCTCAGCTCTTTGCTCGTTGTGTTCTCTGGTTTGACAAACACTGGGAGCATTCACAGCAGCCTGCCAGGAAGGCTGGTCATCAGTCGCATGACACTGCAAACTGAATCAAAACTAACAGGCAGCATTAAGAGTTATCAGTTACATATGTGTGTTGAAATGCATGAAAAAAGCTTGTACAGGGACACACACACACACACACACACACACACACACACACACACACACACACACGCACTCTACCTGCAATAACTTCCTGAAAGTAAACATGATAAGAGCAGTTTCAAGAGGAATGTGCAAATTCTTGAGATAACCAAGCTCAAAGATTATCAGTTTCCCTGGCATTAGTCAAACAGTAGAAACATCCACAAGGATCTGCTGTAAACACTTTGACAAGAAGAATGAAGAGATTATACCACTTTCTGAAATGCAAGCATACAGCAGTAGTATGCACTGTACTATTGTACTGTACTATTTTAAAGGAATATTCCACTCTTTTTTTAACTATTTGATATTATTTTGATATTATTTCACTCTCCTAATGTTTGTGTTTAAAGGGATAGTTCACCCATTTTGAAAAAATGGGTGAACTATCCCCCAGCTGTTCTGTAGAACAGTAGTGGTGCTTCCTCTCATTGTTACTGAGTGCTGGATACTGGTTGGATGCTCCAAATGCTAACTGTTAGCCTCCTGCCATTGAGGTGGACTTCCCCCCAGCTATCATTCTGAAAAGTAATCACCTCAGCTTAAAGTGTTGAATAAACAAAGTTAGAGTTTAGTGGTGCTTAGCAGAATTTTTTTTTACAGAAAACCAAATACAGAAATCGAGAGTAGTAGAAGTATTTTCCTGTGTGGTCTAAGCTCTCTCTGCTGGTCCTGGTTACCTCAGTGGCTGGCAGGAGCCTGAAAGGTGCATGAAACGTGGCAGAGGAGAGCAGAGGAAAGTTAAAAGCTAGCCACAACATTACTCGCGAGCTATCTTCTCCAACATGTGTACATTACCAGGCTAATGGTTAACATAAATGTTTTCCCGAGTGTTTAGCAATAAATCTAATATTACTGCATTTCAGAGTGGCTGATGAATGCACTTCCATTAACAAAATAAGATATGAAGACTTGTTGCAAAATGAAATTTAGGTTTAGGTCAGGTTTCTTTCTCAAATCAGATCTTTAAGACAGACTGTCTGCACTGTATTTGCAAGTGATCAGATTGGATTTTTGCGTCCAGACATCACTGACCTATACCTATACCACATACGGTATAGGTAACAGTATGGTAATGATGTAAGCGTCAGTAACTACATGCACTAGTGATCTATCTGGATTTGACGTTGTCGCTGTGTGTCACTTTGCGAGTGACGTATCAGACACTTTGAAATCCTATTTGAGCATCCAGAGTCTCTGGACTGAGATGCTTCTCCACAAATCTCATTGGAATCACATTTCAAGCCACATCCAAATGTGGTTTGAATCCGATATGCAAAAATCACATTCCATGTGTTTGTTTGCTGTCCAGACTTTCTAAAATCAATCTGGATACAATCTGGATAAGACAAAAAAACAGATTTGGCCTGGCAGTCTGAACAAGGCCTTAGTTTAAACTGACCTCACATTTAACCCACATACAGTACCTGGAATAACTACATGTGACACCTCAGAGCTGGTCCCAGCCTTCATGGGGCCAGCCATATAAATGCTTGATCATTCACACACCTGCTGTAAATCTAACACACTCATTATCAATTTCATTAATTGTGCCGTGTTGTTTACATCATACCAGTTTTAACCTGGCAAGTTTTTACTCTTCTATGGCTTTTAATCTTAAAAGGTAACAAACTCACAAGAGGGTTCTGGTGTAAATTTGCACTCTAATATTCAAAGTTACACAGTAAGTGGCATACTGAATGTGGTCTATTGAGAAGGAACAAAATAAACTAGCAGACAATGCATTTACTGTAAACAAGTTAACCAATTTAATTTCTTTTGGTTTACACAATTTGAAACATGCAACAGTGTAGAGCAACAATTAACTATTCAAATCAAATTACATAGATAAACAGTTCCTCCCTCAGTAAAGTTTCCTTCTTTAAAAAATAAATGCACATGTAACAAGACAATATTAAATAAATAACTAAATAATGACATAAAATGAACCAAAAAGTTGTAGTAAGGATAACAGTTCAAGAATTAAATGTAAATCGGAATAATTATTTTGAACACTATGTACAGATGTGTAAAACATTCACCTGTAGAGGACAGACTTTACATGAGAAAACAAACAAAAAGCTAAACATGTTACAATCTCAAACCACAGAAGTGCTGTGTCATTCCTTTTTCCTACATACTGTAGCTACAAACCTTCCCTGAATCCTCTCAGATGACTAATAGTTTGGTCACATGG
Source organism: Myripristis murdjan (assembly GCF_902150065.1). NCBI lineage: Eukaryota > Metazoa > Chordata > Actinopteri > Holocentriformes > Holocentridae > Myripristis > Myripristis murdjan. The sequence goes on from NC_043997.1 coordinate 27,730,904, forward strand.
AATCAAAAATAACCACATAACTGATATTTAGCTGAGCAGAAATTTAAAGTCATGTTTTCATTCATACATGTACATTAGTCACACAAATCCAACTAAACAAAAGTAATACTTAGATGTATCATTTGGTCAAAATATGCCAAAGTACTTCAAAAGTCAAACATCAGCATATAGGCAGGTTGCCTTGTGATGAGATCATATATAACAGTAATGGCTCTTTGATCAGAGCCACATCAGCTTGGATGTGGTCTTGTGCAGCTCTGGGATGGAGCTGCAGTCCCTTGTCTCCTTTAAGCTGTACACACTGCAGCTCTTGGACTTGTTCTTGTAGTTCTGTCCACATGTTGGAGAGGAAATGCACAAAAGGGCCAAGTCAGTATGTGTACAGCTCCAGCTGTACAAAACATGACATTTAGTGTACAACAGCAATGTGAGGCTGGAACTAGAACCTGGAAAAAACCTGGAATCGCAGGTTTCTGGGACAATCCTGCCTGACTACAAAAAATATTGGCAGTGTCATAACAGGTTTTGGCTTGAAAATTCATGTTTTGCAGTAAAAATACCTGCTCAGACAGCATTTTTTTTCTGTGTGGCACTATGGTGACTTTTTTTTTTTTTTTTTTTTTCGGAAAATGCAACTAGGGTTTTGTTGTACCACAGCATTACACCAATTAATCATAATTACTGCAAAATACCATGAAACACCATAAAAACAACAACAAAAACAAAACACGGCATTACTATGGTTGGGACAGTTGCTATTAAGTACAATAGTAATATTTTGTGTTACTTATTAAATATTTGTGTAATATTCATTTTTAATTCTTTTTGGAATTTTAATGAACTTTTGTAATGTTTCAACATGCTTTATTTTTGTAACCAGTATTAGAAATAATACCGAATTATGTATTCATGAAGAATTTTTTTCATATTTTTTACAAATATTTTAATATTATGACTTATTTATATTTCATCTGGTTTATGAATTTAAATGTTTACATTTTTAATAATTAATGCAATTTTAAATACATTTTGTAATTTCTGCTTCATTTTGTTAATTTTTCTTTATTATCAGTCAGTACCATAGTACTGATCATAACAGTTAGGACTATAGTCATCATAGTTGAAGTACCATGGTAAAAGTGTGGTTACTACATAAAAATACACAGGAAACCAGAGTGAATATTGGTAAGGGACAGGAGAGGGAACTTGACATGTCTGAAGCTACGAGAGGATGAAATCATTCTGCTGCTGTAATGGAAAAGCAATATGAGTAGTGTAACAAATTGCCTGGGAATAATAAAGCAAAGTCATTACTTGTGAAATAAGTAGCAAGTAACGATTGATGTGTTGCTTTTTTTAGTAAAAGGCTCAGTGTTGGTCATGATAACAATAAATAAGCACGGCCATGCTTCTCATTTCCTCACCTATGGCATTTTATTAGATGAAACCACACACCTGTTCACTGTAGTCCCTCTGAGGGCTCTGTCTGCTCGGCTAACTGGATTAGCCCTGCCGCCATCAACCTGTTGATGAATAGCTGGCATTAGGTGGAAGGTGGTGTGTTGGGGCAAGCGGGTCCTGTGCATCTATCATCATCATCATCATCATCATCATCACCAAGGGAAGGCTGGTGTGGATGCTGCTATTCCGCTGGCCACATTATAGCCATGGAACAACACACCTGGGTGTATCTGTGGTAACTGTTGTGCCCCTGTGTGCTGTGGTATTTTTATTTTGTGTAATTTCCCCTGGACATCAACTGGTAAAACCCTAGGTTATGGCAAAGGCCCTGCATTTGGTCATATTCTGTATACCACCAATATTTGTTATATTGTGGGGATGAAGCAGAGCAATGAGTGATGACAGACAGTATTATTAAAGGGCCATAGTAATCAAATTCTGCCCACCTCCATCATACAGTGCATTCAGAAAGTATTCAGACCCCCTTCACTTTTTTCACTTTTGTTATGTTGCAGCCTGATCCTACTTAAATTCTTAAATTCATTTTTCTCATTATTCTACACTCAGTGCCCTATAATGACAAAGTGAAAGAAGAATTTTAGATATTTGGAAATTTATTAAAAAAGAAAACCTGAAATATCACATTGACATAAGTATACAGACCCTTTGCAACAACACTTGAAATTTAGCTCAGGTGTCTGCCATTTCTCTTGATGGCTGCTGAGATGTTTCTACACCTTGATTAGAGTCCACCTTGACTGGACATGATTTGGAAAGGGGGGCGGCACGGTGGTGTAGTGGTTAGCACTGGCGCCTCACAGTAAGAAGGTCCTGGGTTCGATTCCCACCCAAGGTCCTTTGTGTGAGGAGTTTGCATGTTCTCCCTGTGTCTGCATAGGTTTCCTCTCCGGTTTCCTCCCACCGTCCAAAGACATGCAGGTTAGGTGAATTGGAGAAGCTAAATTGCCCCTAGGTATGACTGTGTGTGTGAATGTCAGTGTTTGTTTGTCTGCCCTGTGATGGACTGGCGACCTGTCCAGGGTGTTTCCTTGCCTTCCTTGCCACCCAATGAGCACTGGGATAAGTTCCAGCAACCGCTTATCCTTTGTGAGGATAAGCGGTTTAGAAGATGAATACAAGGCCTCACAGCTGACAATGCATATCAGAGCAAAAACCATGAGGTCTGCAGAGCTCAGAGACAGGTTTATTGCCAAGCACAGATCTGGGGAAGGCTGCATTGAAGGTTCCCAAGAACACCGTGGCCTCCATAATTCTCAAATGGAAGAAGTTTGGCACAACCAGGACTCTTCCAAGAGATGGTCGCCCAGCCAAACTGCACAATCGTGGGAGAAGGGCCTTAGTAAGAAAGGTTACCAAGAAGCCGATGGTCACTCTGACTGAGCTCCAGAGATCCTGTGTGGACATGGGACAAAGTTCCAGAAGGACAACCATCAATGGGGCCCTCCATCGATCTGGGCTTTATGGCAGAGTGGCTAGACGGAAGCCTGTCCTCAGTGCAAAACACATGAAAGCCTGCTTGGAGTTTGCAAAAAAGCACCTGAAGGACTCTGACTGTGAGAAACAAGATTCTCTGGTCGGATGAAAGCAAGATTGAACTGTTTGGCCTCAATTCCAAACATTATGTCTGGAGGAAACCAGGCAGCGCTCATCACCTGCACAATACCATCCCAGCAGTGAAGCATGTGGCCATGCATGAAGCTGAAAAACATACTACTTTACGAATACTTTATGAATGCACTGTATGATGACAGGTGTCTATGAAATCTGATACTCACATTAAGATGAGTAATCTTGAGATGGTAAACTAAAAAGTGCACTTTTTTTATTGTCATCATTTAGCCCAGAATCAAGGCAGATCCTGTAATGGACCTGCCCGTCCATCACAGGAACATGTCAGTGTCTTGTGTTGCCTCGCTGTGAAAAATGCCTGCGTCTATAGGAGCAGTAATGTGATATGGTCTAAAGGGGGCAGTACAGTCCATATAAGGGGGCAGGCGGGAGGGGTTGGTCGGGTCAGGGGCTTGATGGGTCTATCACAGATTTTCCCATAAGCAGAGACGGACAGAGTACTCGACCCTAGTACTTGAGTAAGAGTAAAAATACTACTGGTCAAAATTTACTCCGTTACAAGTAAAAGTAGCTCAGTCGACATGTTACTCGAGTAAGAGTAAAAAAGTACTTGCTTTTAAAGCTACTTAAGTATCCAAGAGTACATGCTTTTAAATTTACTTACAGTAAAAGTAAAAGAAAGAGTAAATTTCTTATTTTTCACATCAGTGAATTACTGTAATTTTTTTCAATTTATAGGACCTTGTAACTCGTTTCAGAGAATTAACCCTTTGAAACCACCTGAACTAATGTGCTTGCGTGTAGAACCACAATGTTATACAAAGCCCTCAGAAACACCTATAAAAACAAATCAAATGAATGAGATCATAAGAGGACAGTAATTGTCATTTTCACGTTTATTAAACATCCCCGCACACACATCAGGCAAGGCATTTTCTATTTAACTCTTAAGTGAAAAATTTAACCAAATGGAGCCGTACCGGTTCAACTAACTCTCCACCATTTAGCTTGGGACCAACTGGAACCCCCTCAAAGACCAGTGGTGGTCCCTGGACCTCTGGTTGAGAAATCACTGCTTTACTTTCTTCTCCTGGCCATTGTCGCGATCTTGTTTTGAGTTGTTGTGAGTCAAACGAGCGTGGTTACTTTGGCGTTATCCTTATATGGGTAGGGGATAGGGATGCACCGATACCGTACTCGTAAAATATGTGCCGATACCACGACACTGATACCAGTTTACGGAAGCGCGCAGTTTACGTTAATTGACTGCAAGGCGGGCAGTGTGGAGTCATGTCAACGGTGTGGAAATATTTTCAGGTGGTTGAGAGCGAGCGTGACAAAAACAAAGCAGAATGCAAATTATGCTCAGCAAAACTGTCTAGAGGAGGGACTAAATCTGCAATTTACAACACAAGCAACTTGATAAAACATTTGAAATCCCAGCACAACACAGAATATAAAGAGTTCACTAGTGGCACAGACAAAGACAACCAACTTTGCGGCAGATGCTGGCGAGGCTGGAGAAAATGTCCAGCGTGATTTTGACCGAGTGCGGTCAAAATCACAGATGCTCTTGCCGAGTATATTTCAATGATCTGGGATTCCGGCGTCTTCTCTGCTTACTGGAGCCAAGGTATGAGATTCCCAGCCGTCACCATATCACAGACACGGTGCTACCGAAGCTGCACGACTCCGTGAAAAAACACATCCGCATAAAACATCAGGGCTCTCAAGCCTCACGCCCAACGTGTGAGACTTGAGAGCAAAGGCAAAGAAACTCTCCAGCTACAGCAGTGCACTGACATAGATTGTGTAACAAAGCGAAGAGTTGCCACTCCGCTCTATTTTCACTGGCTAACAGCAGCACACTGGCTTAGCTTGTTTATTCAGAGAAGAGGTATCACTTTGGCTTATTTTTCAATCTATGTTATCACATGCATCCTACTGCTCATTCATTTGTAGCTGAATTGTTAGGTCTTTTTGATATTGTATTGTTGATATTGTAATTTACATTTTTAAAATAGTAATACCGGTAATAATTTAACATAACACTCCCTGACGCCACCACCACCAAAATCTCACTCTGAACTCAGTTCAAAACTTGAGAGCCCTGAAACATCCGCATAAAACATATCCGCAGTGTATGACAATTTTGTTAAATTTGTCTTTGTACTGCAGTGAAACTTGTGACAGTCACCCATGTTCAAGAAAAACATGCTGAGGAATGTTGTTCAAATAACAGAACATCTGTGGAAAAAAAAAAAAATTCAAAGTAATTCTATAATGTGTAATGACGTTATTAATTATTCGGTATCGGTATCGGTGAGTACTGAAATGCAAGTACTTGTACTCTACTCGTTCTGTAAAAAAGTGGTATCGGTGCATCCCTAGTAGGGGATGATGTATTTCTGCTTTTACGTAGATCTCAGTGGAGAACGTGTTCTGTGATAGGTTTCCTTCTTTGACAAACACAGCTTGTGTCCAATAGTATTTTAGAAAAAAAAAAAAAAAAAAACACAGCCGACCTTAAAGTAACGAGTACTTTTCAGCCTTCCTAGAAATTTACTCGAGTAAAAATATTTGTCTTAGAAATGTATTCGAGTAAGAGTAATAAGTATCAAAGAAATCTAATACTCAAGTAAAGTACAAATCCTCAGAGTTTGTACTTAAGTACAGTACTCAAGTAAATTTACTCCGTTACTGTCCACCACTGCCCATGAGCAGCCAAATGACTGAGTTCAAATCCAAGTGCAAGTAAAACCAGAGTTTATTTTTAATGTGTCTGTGTTTGTTTAAGTTAGCTTGCTAGCTAACATTGCTAGCTAAAGTCTCCTAACCTAACCCTAACCTAACAACACCATAACCACTTAGCTAACTAGGTCATGTACCTACCTCAGCTTTAGTGGAAGCCTCTGGTTCCATTTTGTTGCTGGAAGAATGGGAAAACCTATTGGAGAACAAAATTCCTGCTTCAAACTCGGAACGTCTGAAGCCGATGGTGATTCCTTTGTTGAATTTCTTTGGATTTAGCCTGGATGTTGTGCAGTGAAAAAAAATCCAAAATCACTAGCACTAGCTAGCTTAGCGTGAGACTACAGTAGCAGACACTGAAGTTAACGTTGCAGGACGTGTGTCCAGTCCTGGGTTGAAAAGAACTTTTAAAGTTGGTAACAAATATTAATGTAAGCCTTTGAGTCCCAGGAGGCCATGGTCAACCTTTTGTTTTGAAAGGCTTTATTTTACCCACTGAACTCTTGTTATCTTTGGGCGAAGTGATTTTATGCTGATTTTCTCATGATGTTTTTTTTATGGCAATTTGTTGTTTTGGTAGTAATTTTCAAGTCATTTTCTGTCCTTTTTACTAATTTCCTTTTCCCCTTGTTTTTAAAAGTAAACAAGTGAATGGTACGTTGCCAGAGACTTCAGCTGTATGGTCAGCCTGGCCTACACAGGAGCGCTGCAGTAACATGACCAGTATCAGAGGAATTTGCACAGGACAGGTAGCACTGCTGGGAGGTGCTGGTGGCTCAGCCGGCCCTGACAGATATTAATGTGCCCGCTGCAGAGTCAATAAACTTGGTTTAATGTGTCTTGGTCTTGAGTGATAGGCTGGTCAGCACGTTTGTAATGGCTTGTTTGTGTGGTTGGCCAGCCACATAGTGCATCACCTCTGCACAAAGGAAAGGATGAAGTAAGAATCAAAACTCACAGTACACATTCAGATGTTTCAAAGTCAGATATTTCAGATCCTTTGAACTTTGCAGGTTTCTATCCAGTATTAAAGGATCATACCAGTGATTTTGTCAATCATATACAGAGTAGTAAACATTTAATAAAAATCCCATGGTTTTTAGATATGAACCTTTGGTTGAAACACCCACCTTATATCGATCTGCTTCTAACAAACCACAGAACTGATTAATGGCTGTGGAAAGCAAAGGTTTCCTTGGGGACTATTTTTCAGTGGAGGAAGTGTTTCACTCTGCCCAATGTCAAATTATCAAAACACAACAGTGCTGCTGCTTCTAGGAAAACTAATGCGGACGACTTTATTACTGTGAGGTAATACTGGTGTGAAGACAGGTCTTAGAAAGTTAATTTTCATACCATAGTAGAAGGAATGGAATCCAATGGCTGGATAAAAGATTGAAAAAATAAAATATGACTGCTTGCTTAGGGAAAGATTAGCAGAAATGTTAAGTATATATATTTTGTAGATATTATGCTTAACATGCCAAATCGCTGGGATGGTCCTCCAACATAGGATGTAGCAATAAATAAAATGGTGGGTAAACATGACTTCAACTCAGATCTCACCATTGCAAACAACCACCAGATACGCAACATAAATCTGTCAGAAAATCATGAGTTTAAGCTTTATTATTTGTTTTGTAGGTTAATATAAGTTTCACTGGCTGGATGTTAGACATAGTTTCAGTGCATTATCTCTTGAACTCTTTTAGGATATCTGAGCATGACAAGGAATCGTTTATCAGTAGCAGACGTGCAAACTTGTTGGAGTTTAGGTGGGTTTACCTCCACAACATCCCAGCTTATCATTATCGCTATCTGAGCTTAATCAGTTGTGTAATTCTCAGTCTCCAGCACTCACAGGAGACAGCTCTGGTCATGGCCATATTAAGCTATCAAATGATTCATCTTCTTCCTACGGATTTTATTCTGTTTATTCTCACCCATTCAGAGATTTATTGAATCAATTTCCCTCCTCACATAAACGCAGAGGCGCCGGCTGGCTGACAGTTCACCTCCACAGCGGAAACATGTCCTAGATTTTACGCATTAGCCAGCTGGTCGGACTCTGTCCTGCTATTAAAGTTCATGTTAGGTACCGCAGAGAACCCCGCTCTGTTCAGTGTAAGTCAAGTTTTAAATGCAGTGCTCCATCACAGTCTTTTCCGGAGCGGGTGTCAAAACTTTCAAGGGCTTTGCTCGGGTGTCACGGTGTGAAACAGAGGTGTGAAAACGTCAGTGGCACTGAGTTGGCGACCTCTCGAGCCTGCGGCGCCGCATCTGTCTCAAGACGAGGATGAAATGCTCTTTCCTAACAGTTCATAGTACAGACTGGCACATTTTCTGCTCATTCTACCATTCAGCAGATATCTAGATATGCTAAACGAAGCGTAGAACAGCTTTTCCACATCTGTTCACTTCATTCCCTCTCTCCCTCCCCTCCCTCTCTCTCTCTCTCTCTCTCTCGTTTTCTTTTACATTTCATCTTGTTTTGCATTTTTTTCATTTTAACCAAGTGCAGCTTGGAATAGCTCGCATCCCGAAATGGAAATTTTGGATGAACACAATGGGAACTTGGCTCTGCCGTTGTCACCCCCAGAGGGAATAAGTGACTCATGTAACCTCAACAGAAATGTCTGTAGCCACACGAAAAGTCTCAGTCAATTATGAAAGAGAAGGGGAGAGGGGGGAGCCAAGAAGGAAAGAGAGAAGAAGGGAGAAAATGTGGATGAACCTGCAAAAATAACAAAGACACAGAACTGGGCTGTTGCCCAACATTAAACATCATATGTACATCTTTGATTTTCTTTTTTTCTTTTTTTTCTTTCATAATGTAATTGTCATTCCTGGAGTGATGAAAAGCACATGGCCCTTGCTTACATGTTCCCATTATAAAGTAATAACTTCCAAGCAGGGCTTGCAAGCCTAATCCAAATGAAGCCTGAGAGCAGGGCAATTAATCAAACTGTTAAACCCAAAGGGGTTTTCTCCTGCTGGAGAAAGAGCAAATATCCCTCTATAAACACACTGAGCTCTCCACAATGTGTGTATCTAATCAGGGCTCTGAGAGGTAGTGTGGCCTCAGAAACAGGCCTGTAAATTTTGTAACATGCAACTCTCATGCAACATGCAAAGGGATCAGGTGAATAGTTGAAATGCTGGTGGTAATTTGGAAGCCTTGACCTGTTTGTCTGTGGCATCTTAAATTCAAAAAGTTTATGCAATCCAAACTAAAACTCAGTTTTAGTTTGCCTCCATTTGAGGGTTGAGTTTGAACCAGGGATCTATCAATACTGATTTCCCAGGGCAGACACCCATACCAATTATTTGTAATCCAACATGCCGATAACCAGCATATTCATTTGTAGTGAATTTGAAAATTGCAGCATCAAAATTTAACATGGAGAGTATTTGAAACACCAACACAAACCTTGCTTAACATTAACAAATGTTCAATTAACATTAATTTATTAGTTAAAAAAAAAAGGCTATAATCATTAAAATTATATATTAAAATGTCAGATCAATGCTGCTGACTGGCCTCAGATTTATTGTGTTTAAATGGTTGTTAAAGGCTTGTAAAATTAACATTATATTAGTAACAAAATTGCAAAAAAAAAAAAAAAAAAAAAACTAAGAAAGAAAATTACAGAATTTTTTTTTTTTTTTTTTTTTTACAAGAAAACTGCATTTAGACAACAATAATAAAACTATTATAAAAAGTATCAGTGATGCTGATGCTTATTGATGTTGGACTTCTTGTGTTGAAATGCTTGTGAAAGACATTCAGCTTTCACAAGACTCATATTAGGTGGTGGGCCACATTTGTCCAAGTCAGACCTTAAAGAGGGGCCAATTATTTTTTGCTAACATCAGTATGACCCGAGTCAACACATGGATATTTTAGACTACTTTTTGATTTATTATTTTAAATCAGTCAGTGTGTATCCTGCCAATCAATGGGAAATTGCATGTTGGCTCATGAAAAAAACACGTAATGTAGAATTACATATAGCAGAAGTGCAACAAATACATAACATACAGGTTTGCCATTTACCTCCCAGAAGAAATTCAAATAACTGCTCTTTCCATCTCTCTTGAAAAATTCGACATTCCATGTCAACCTTTTGCTTTTTTAACAGCAGATTTGCTAAACTAACAGAACACAGCAGCAATTAGCCTGCTGGTTTTTCCTTCACATTCAGCCATTTCTACTTAATTTATCATAATTGATCATTAATCATTAATTTATCCTAGAAACCTCTGATTTTGCTTATTACACATAGTTGATAATAATTGGATGCAAATACTTTTAAAAAAGTAATACTTTGATTAAAAAATATTTTTTTCTGTTTTTCTGTTCACGACAAAACATCTTGGGGGCTGGATGAGACATGCTTATGATTTGGTCCCTGGGCCGTATCTCTGACATCTCTGTTATAGATCTGGTGCATCTGAAATGAAGATTGTAAAACTTCTGTCCTTAAGGCAAAACGTTTTACTTAGCCTACTCAGCAACACACCACACCTGAAAATTGCACTTTTGTACAATTTTCTTTTGTTCTGTCTTTCAAATGGCAAGGCGGAGTCTGAATGGTCTTCATATCAACCATCATGTCAATTAAAATGACTATACCCATTACTGAACCATTCTGAATATTGGCTCCAATAACTGTCCCAAAATTGGTTGACCCCTGGTGTGAACCACAAGCTGGCAGCAGAAGTGTGGTCCTGTCACTCTAAGCTGGTAATTGCAGAGCTTTCAGCCCTAAAATTATAAATACCAGCTAAGCTTTCCATTTTTTGATTCACAATAAAATACCAATAATTACATTACAGATGGTAAAACGCTGCAGGAAGAAAGACAGTTTTTACTTCACTTCATTTACCACCAAGCCTATTAAATCGACCCTACGCACTATATCCATCCACATCCCAAATGATTACAACAATCCCCTTCTCTACCAAGCAAGACGCAGATAAACAGCACCAGTCCTGTGTGGTAATGAAGCACAAAAACAAGGCAAAGAGGCCCCCCGAGATATTTCCACAATTAAGGAAGCCAGATTGTGGTGTTTTCATGCAGAATGAGGACCAGACCAGAGGAGAAGGCACAGGCCTTATATAGTCAGAACAAACTCATCCTCAGGCTCAGGTAGCCAACAACTGGGGATGCTGACCTCTCTTGGCTGCAGTGCTGACGTCACTGATAAGCCACCAGAACTGAAGAGCTGCTTTTAAAGATAAGGAGAAAAATGCCAAGAATCCACCCTTCATGCTCAGAGGAGAAAAACATAGTCAAGTATGCCTGCAAATGTGTTCGGTCAGAGATACAGAACCCTGTGCGAGTTTGCAAAGCTGACTGAGGCTCTCTGGATCACACTTTGTGCATCATACTTGAAAGAAGGCCCGCAAACTGAACAAACACTGGAACTCTCTGCATCAGAATCTCACGTCCCACCTGAAAGTCTGGAAGAAAAACAGTGGGAAAAGTAAAGTAGATAAGAGAAAAGTAAGGTAAGGAGGAGAGGAACTGAAAGTGCTGGTAGTCAACCCAGCCAGGATTGACTGCCATTTAACATTAAAATCTGGTTGAAATAATGTCAGTTAGAGGCTACACATTGTTTCAAAATGTAAACAACATTTAAGGCCTCATAGCTGAACAAATATTAACAAAATACAAATAAATCAAGATAAAAATTCTAAAATGAAATATGCATTGAATAAACATAATGTCTCCAACCAAATATAAACTGTAAAATTCTGCTGTTTAAATCATTATTATCATTACTATTATCATTTTGAATGCCCAATGGTGCACAGTGTAGAATGAAAAGCAAGGCTAACCTTTAGTCAGTGTTGAAAAATAAGACACTGAAACATTGTGATTTCAGTGTTGATTCAGTTTGCAGAATCTAAACCGTGAATAAACCTTGAAATGAAACACTGAAAACTTGACAGACAGTGAGCAAACTAACGATCTCGACTAATATCAAACTTCACATCTGAAAGTCTGGAAGAGAAACCGGGAAGGTAAAGAAGATAAGAGAAGAGGAAGAGAGAAACTGAAAGTGCTGGGAGTCAAGGCAGAATAGGGAGTAGAGAATGGAAATCAAAATCAGTGAAAATCAGAGAAACTGACCGGCTGACCCGGCCAACATCTCTGCTTCCTCCAGCTGATCAGAGTAGTCCACAGGTGACGTTTTCCCCGGTTTTGTCTTGAGCACCGAGCGCCGATCCAGGCTGGATACAATTCAAAGTCCTACAAGTCCTGCCACCTCAGTGGGACGCGTGCCGCAAAGTCCAGAGCTGTGGCATCTGCGTTGCCTTTTTCACTGTGTGTTTATTTGGGTTGGTCTCCATGGGCAGCCGTGGCGAAATGTGAAAAATCATCCCAGCAGAAGCCGAAGCCAGAATGAAGTTTGAGACGCGGGGGAGGGATGGCCATCAAAGACTTGACACACTCAGTCTGGAGTTTATATGATCTGGGCCATGTCACCGCCGCCAATACAGGACAATAAACAGTTAGGACACAGCTGAGGGAAAACAAGGCGGAGTTGGAGGGCGCTGGATGGTGACTTTAACGTGTAAATCACAGCAACTGCAGGCAGTGGTCCCTTTAAGTTGTTTCCTTTTATGTCTGCACTGTTTTTCTTTCAGCAGAGTGTAAGAGTTTCACTCAGAAAGAATTATGCTCAAAGACTGTTCCATTATGCCGCCAATTATAGCACAAGGTCTGCTCAAATAACGCACAGAGGTCTGCACTGACACACGCATGCACACTCACTGAGTCAGAGGTGAATTTCAGCGTTTTGAGCTGTGTATTCAGAATCTTTAATTTGGCAGAGCACACACACACACACACACACACACAAACAAACACACACACACACCAAATGCAGTTGCAGCCCTGTTGTTTCTTCAGTATTGTACTCACCCCATGCTGCTGGAAAGTCCTTCTGGCTCCTCTGAGTGGCCTCTGCAGCTTCCACTTTACACACACACACACACACACACACACACACACACACAAACACTCACTCACATGCACTGATGCAGTTTACAGAGGGTTTTCCTCGTGTTTCACCTCTTGTGTTAAATTCCCATCCTCTCCTTTCCAGCTGCCGCCACCCTTTTCTTGCTTTATATCCTTTTTTGGACCGAGGGGCAAAGACAAAACAGAAACTAAGGGTGTCAAGTCAAAGGCTGAAAGAGAGAGAGGGAGAGAGACGGGATCATAATTGTTCACCCCATGGCACAGCACCCTCCCTCCAGTCATCCTTGCTTCTCCCCTCCCTCCACCCCTGCCTCATCTCCCCTCTCTAACTGGGACAGGGTGCAGGCCTGTGGGGCCTTGCTCTGTCCATCTCCTCAGCGAGACAGGAAAAAAGGAGAGTAATGTGTATTCTTTGACAGTGCCACTGGCGCACAGACCAGCTTTTAGGATCACTGGTTGCAGTTGCAATCTTGCCAAGTTGCTTCAAAAGCCAAGTTTAAGTTTATAGTAGAGCAAGAATAGTTGGGACATGTGCACCTCATTTCATGCCATTGAAAGTTGCTGTGTGTGAGGTAAGCCTGGTTATTCTTAAAAGGACCATAGCAGTAATTTTGCATGATCAGTATAATATCTACAAAATGTATAAACTTCATGTTTCTGCTAATCTTTTCCTAAATCAAGCACTGGCTTTTATCCAGCCATTGGTTTCCATTCACTCTACTACGATATGAAAATAAACCTTCAGACTTCAAAGTTTCTTCACACCAGTATTCCATCGCTGTAATCAAGTCGTTCACATAACGTTTCCTAAGAGCAGCAGCACTGTTGTGTTTTGATGACTTCAGGGTTTGTATGGTCATGAATAACCTGGAAAAATCATTGCATTTGAAAATAGCAATTTCCAGGCCTGGAGAAGTTTTGGAAAAGTCATGGAAATTTGCTTCAGAAACACTTAGCTGTGGTTCAGACACTGACTTGAGTTGTAGCTTGTACTTGGATGAAATGGAAATTCGTGCATTGCCTGGAAAATGTTGATTTACTGATGTCTGGCTTGACTTGGACAAGTGGAAGGCATGGCATGAGAAAGACCGGGACCCGGGCGGTGCAGAATGTGGACTGTGTAGGAAAACATTTGACATTTTGAACACTGGACAGGCAGCATGAGCCAGCCATGCCAAAGGAGCAAAGTATCAGGCATGCAAGTCAGATCTCAAGCCTATCACTAGCTGGGTTTCCATCCAAATATAACGAAATTTTTGAGCGAATTTTGTCAAAATGCTCAAAAGAAAATGCGAATTTATGCCCCGTCCATTAGTTTTGTTTTGCGATTATTGGGAGAAGAGTGCGCCGTGAGATGACGCCATAAGATAGCGTCTGTGTGTCGACTGAACAACAACAAACACTCAGCTGACACTCAACAGCTGATCATGGACAGATTCCTGCTGAACTTGTCGGCTCTTGGGAGAAGTCTGCTTACTATTTTGGCAGCGCTAACTTCGTACCGAACCATCCTAAATAAGGAATAAATTACTGATAATAATAATAATAATAATAATAATAATAATAATAAGACTGTAGCGTAGAAGTGTGACGTGGTATCCGGTCCAGTCATCGTTTATTCGCAAAACCTGTTTCCACAGCAAAAAGTCGCATTTTCTTTTATCGATACGCTGAGAAATCCACCCCCTCCAAGCGTAAAAACTTTTTTGTGAATTTTGGCCGTTTTTTGAATTTCTGGCGTTTCCATCCAAGTTTTTTTTTTTTTTTTTTTTTTTTTTTTTTTTTCGCAATTTCTGAAAATGCGAATAAAAATAGGTAGATGGAAACCCAGCTACTGACTGTCTCACCCCAGTGACCAATGTGACACCCGTTGCTGGCATCAGTGCGTCCCTCTCGTCCATTGTCAAACAAGAAGGAACCATTATGGGTGCCGTGTCCAGAAATGAAGCCCTAACTGCGGAGGTGCTGTGGGCGCAAAATTGGCTAATTCTCATTATTCCAAGTCATGTGAAGACACAAAGCAGGTTTTTCAGGTTGTGTGCTCTGACAGCCAGATTTGCATGCAGTGAACACAAGCGCTCATACATGTGTACTTTTGGACTAGCTCCTTATTTTAAGCCACTGACTTTGCCCAAAGTATCGATGCAAAGATGTCATGTTATTTGATGAAAGCCTGAAGCACTAATCACTATTATCGCTACTTTTAGTTTAAATACACTGTGGAAAATTTTGACGGGGATTTTTATTCTTATTTTTCATTTATACACAGATGTTTAAGAGAATGTATGGTCATGAAAATTAGCTCAAAACCATGGAAAGGGAAAGGTCATGGAAAAGTCGTGGAAATTTATTCGTAAAAATATGTATGAATCCTGTGACTTGAAATTGGGCAGAGTAAAACCCTCCATAATATCACTGGGTTCCAGCAAGGACCTCAAGCACCTTGGAGGATTTCAAGAAGAGCCCAGTACCTAAAAGGGTTCTTTAAAGAATGCTGGACTTTTTTAACATTCCCAGTGACCGAAGATGTCAAGGGGTTTTTGTGACCAATATCAGTGACTGTGTTGGAATTTGCAATTTGGATTGGGATTTGAAGAAAACAAATAACATCAACAAACATTATAATAATAATTAAAATAAATGAGTAATGATAGTAATAATAATAGTTACTGAAGGTTTATCAAATATAGCTATACATCAGCATGATTGGAACATTGGAACAATAATGTAAATAGCAAGCCAGTGTGGGATGATTTGTTGTAGGAGGTATTGTTCAGTTTTCAATCAGGAGACTTGTCCAAAAATAATAAGTTTACCACTGGAAAACTGCACTCAAATGGCCAACAAAGTTGAAGATGGTAAACTCAGAGTTTACATGTTGTGATGTATCACCATGGCACATGCAGACAAATGGATTTTATCAGTATAATCCATTTCTATGAGCTGTTTGTTTTTTTTTTTGTTTTTTTAATGTGTGTGTAATTACAATTGTGAAAGTACTACCAGGTTATTTCTTGCTGGCTCACGGTTATTATGCAAAAGTTTGCTTGATCTGTGTATATGCATGTGTGTGTGCACAAACATGTAATTGACGCATCTTGCATGTCCCCACTCGGGTATGTATCAGTGTGCACTTTTGTTGTGTGTCTGATCCCAGGTGTGTGGGTGTGTGTGTTTTGTGGCCACCTGCTGGGGCAGGGACGGTGTGCTGTGTCTCTGTTCTCAGCAGATTAAAGCAGCTGGGAAAAAAAACAAAACAAAAAAAACGCTCACTTCAAATGTCAGCCAAGGTTCAAAGATCCACCACACTGCATCCGCTGCTTTTTCCCTTCAGCTCATTCACAAAGCACACTTTAATGGGGATCAAAGAGTGAGTCTTTTTGAGGACATTACCAACGTCTTTACTGGCACATATTCAGCTTCTTCCAAAACTCCTATTATTTTGTACTTGTTCAATTTGTTAGACTTCATTTTGTCTGCCTAGGCCAGGACTGATGATATGGTTGAGTCTGTTGTGTATATTTTTATTCTATATTGTTTACCAAGATTGATGATAATTGCATTTTTTTTTTTTTTTTTTTTTTTTTTAGATTTGTCAGTTTGTCTCCTGTACACTCATGATATGGTTAACACAGTGTAGTCTTTCTGTACTTTCCTGGGCACCCAGTTTTCATTTATTGAAGTATATATTTCTTAAATAGCGATGCACCTCTGGGTCATGTGTTGTCATGTAGTCTATGATGACCTCTAAACTTCACAGGTGTTTGTATGTTGTTTACAGCCCAGTTGAAGACGATGTAGTTGTCGTCCTGTGCTGAATAAAGAGATTTTTATTTTTTTATCATTATCAGAGAGCCTCAGATTTTACAGGAGGACTTCATTCATAAGACAGTTCAACAGTCATTTCTCACTCTCTGCTAATGTGTGTTCTCATCCTGGAAGAACACCTAATTAGTTTTCACAGTTCCACTCACAGCAATCATTTTCTCTTTCTGTTTGACATGGTGCAGCACTCCCAGTCCATTACCCTCCAGTATGTTCTTCCTTTAGTAAGAAAATAATTACCTCAAGCCTCAATGTTCAGTTCCCAACATAAAAAAAGCACATATTAGCTGAAATATTATCTTCCAAAATCTTTGGATTTTCTAGGTCAGATCTTCAGAAGCCCTTGTAGGGGGAAAAAATTCTCTCCAACATGTCATCTAAATGCTTTTTTCTTTCATGTTGATCTCAGTATGTTGACTTAAGAAGTGGAAAAAGTCATTTGTCCGTTTACCATGAAAATGTGTCTTTTTGTCCCATTGCTACCTCACAATACTGGCTTAGCCACAAGTGGAAAAAAAGTTACCAAGATCCCTTTTCGAAGTTTTGCCAAAACGTTTCCCCCATTTATCATCTCAATATAGGTCGGTTAACCTCTGTTTATCACCTCAAGTAAAATAACTTTCAATTAATACAAAATTACATGAAAATTATGGATTAGGAAGAGATTCACTATCAGAGTCACTAAATGATTTTCTTTTTGCCGTTCAGAACTTCTGTACAGTTTCTTCTCAAGGAATTCAGTTTATGGAGTAAGGACATGTATGGAAGCTTTACTTTAGAAAAAAGTTCAATAAGTTTTCATGATATTCTGAAAATCTTTCTCAGCATATTAACATCTTTTTGCACTACTACAAAAACTGCTATAAAAAATGTATCAAAGTTTCCCAAACCAAATGATTTTTTCTCATGAATAAGAAGATTGAATCAGACACCAGTACCAGCTGTTCTTTTCTCAGAGCAAGCTCACACAATAACAAGAAAGTATCTCAAAGTAACACAGAGGCATTTCATAATAATGACGAAAGATATTGTAACAGGGTAAAGTCTCAAATCTGTCATGGCAGATATCTCAAACTGTTCAAGAAAAAAGTAAGCAGTCCAGTTTTGTTTTTCTCCATGGATGGTGAAAGCAGGCAGAGGTATGAAGTAGAGTTTTACAGTGCAGCAGGCATCACTGTAGAAGATCAACCCCAGGACCACACAGGCAGACACATCAGCGGCTGCTCCACATGCCACATCGCATCTTCACAAACACTTGCAAAAAAAGTCTCAGGCCTGATAAACACCAGCAGGCCATAGAGGGAAAGCAGCAGGACTGATCCTGAGCCAGTGGAGGAGATCATGTGATGTGGTGGGATAAAAATCTGTGTCAAGATCACTTATAAATCATCATTTTTAAAAATTTTATGTCCAAATTTTTGTTGTGTTTTGCTTTTGTGTTGTTAAGTTTTGTGTGAATTTCCTCTGAATTGACATGAGTACTACTACTATTTCCCAACAATACTACAATGACTACTACTACTGCTAATAATAATAATAACAATCACACTAAAACATGCATTTGATAGTATTTTTTTCCTATTTATTGTCACTAAACTCCATCCATGCAGCTTTTCCTGTTAAAGGAACAGTTCACCTATTTTGAAAAAATGAACACTCCAGCTGTTGTGTAGGACAGTAGTGGTGCTATCTTCCTCTCATTGTTACTGAGTGCTGGCTACTGACTGGACGCTCCAAATGCTAACTGTTAGCCTGGCATTAAGGTGAGCAAAAAATTTGTGGCCATAGTTGTGCAAGTCCACAACGTGAAAATTTACTTCTGTGTTTGGTCTGACCATGCAAATAGTTTGTGTAAGTCTGGTTAATGAGCTAGTTTAAAACAAAATGAATATATATTTTCATTATTTGTCTTTTTAGGATCAGAGACTCGGCTATTCAACTAGCAGGTTGCACGATGCTTTCCATTATGCACTGCACCGAAAGTACTGAGCCCTAATTTCGTTGCATTATTATATCGCATATGATTGTGCAATGACAATAAAGATCTATCTATCTATCTAACTATACAATGACTTGAAATTGTTTTTAGTCTTTAATAGATGCAATAGGCTATCTACACCTTGCTAAAGGTATTGTGAGATTATTACACTATAACCTTTCCATACATGTTCTTACATTTTGATTCAAGCTTTACATATGCAAGAAATGTAACAGCTTTTACTCTTAGTAAATGTTAAATGAGTTACTTGTTATATATATATATATATATACAGGCCTATTTATGTACACATATATGTTATGTAGGCCTATATACTTTGCTAGTGTTGCTCAGTGTGTATTCATCCCTGCTGAAGTACAGTATGACTTTGTATATCTGGTATCACAGAAATGTCAGTGAACACAAGTTTCCAAACTGCTCCTTGGCTCTCGCAGCATGAGGCTCAGCCAGACTGGGCAATGAATAGTCCACTGCACACACACTCGTGTGCACACACACCACCCTGACTGGACTCCTTCATTGCCACACAGCCCTTTGCCCAGGTTGCCAGCTGCTGTGATTCCCCAGCCTGAGGCAGGTAACTGTCAGAGCTTCGAGCCAGCATGGCTCCTCACAGATATTATTTACTGGTGTTCAGGCAGCTGTGGCTCTTCCTCTGACTCCAAGAGACCAATAAAGTTCTGCAAAGGATTTGAACAGGATATGAAACTTTTGCGATCAAAGGATCCACAGAGCGGTTATACAGATACAGTTAAAGCTCACCAGGATGCATTTCCTGAGTGACAATCTCCATTCATTTATTTATTTTATCCATTTATTTTCATAGCTGTATTTGCCATGGACAGTGCATGCTGCTAGCTCCTAGAGTCAATTATCCCTCTAAATCAGTCACACAAAAAAATCAGCAATTATTTCACCAAAATATGCATTTTACATAAATGCAAATATGTATTCTTAATTCTTACAATATCAGATTGAAAAGGTTAATACAAATTAACCTTTTCATATAATTTTGAATTAACATATAATTAATATGAATATATATATTTGGGTATAATTTGGTTACATCTTAGATTAGGGAACCGCTGTAGAGAATGGATGTAAGTCAGTTTGTTCATCTTAGGAGAGGAAAACATGTGTCCTCTGTAATTCTTTGCATAATTAATCCAATTAATTGTAATGTTCACCTAATATTTTTCCATTCTCTGTTGCAGTATATTCCCAGTGCATTTTAAGAGAAAGCGTCTTGTGTTGTCATATTTCATTGCCCTGTAACTAAAACAAACAAACAAACAAACAAATAAGACTGCTCCACTTGAGAAGACTACTTGGGGGGTTCTGATGGATGATTCAACATGTCAGCTTTCATAAAGTTGCCCTACTGTAAAGTGAGATGTGTAGTATGTGACTGGCAGTATAAGCAGTAACTAGCAAAAACAGTGGCAGTTACAATGGGCATTAAGTTTTTTTTTTTTTTTTTTTTTTTGATACAGACATGTTTTTTTGAGATGTTGAAATTAAAGAGCATCTTTGAAATGCATTGTGTTGATAAAGCAGAATAAATATGATGCTTAAGTTGATAACACTGCTAAACTGGTGTCTGTTCCTTACTGTGCTGCCGCCTTCCAGGACTGTGTTGCAAACTAGCCCCTGGCCCGGGGGCCCCTGGGCTTGGGGCCAGAAACATGAGCAAGAGAAGTTTCTTTCTTTACCTCCATTTGTCCGTGTGGCTGCACCCTCTCACAGCCAGTTAAAGTGCGGCCTTTTGTGCCAACTCTTTGCTGGACGTTCTCATGCCTCCTTTAAGGTGCACCACGCTGGGTAACCAGGGTACATGGTAAGGAGCTCAAATGGCACCAGCTGTCTGGGGATAAAGTGAATGTTTAAGATATTCAAAATAAATTGAAGATGACTTGTGCTACATCTAATATAAGTGTTAATTAATGATAAATTATTCAAGTGTCATTCCTATTTAATTTTATGTTTTTTCTCCACACTGTATGAGATGTAGATACTGTAGGTGGCAGTTTAAAAATGCAATAAAAGTCAGATATCGTAATAACCTTTTCACTCTGATATTGTAAGAGTTATTGCATTTTTGCAATATGGATATTTTTATTTATAAAAGGCAATATAGAGACCCGGTTAGTAGTTTTGTTTTTAGTATGAGTGAGTGTGGAGTGTGTAGAATCTGTAGTGTGCTTTTGGGACACAGCTTATTTGTCCTCTGACAATGAGAGACAGCTGAAGCGAATCAGCCAATCGAGCAGACCCTGGGAAATGGAGTACTGGATAGACACCATATGAACAGAAACACAAAGATATACGACACCAACTCCTGCGAGAGAAAAGACAAAACCCTTAGTTACCAGGCTGTAAAAGCAAAAGATGTCAAAAAACAGGCAGGTAATTTATCCAAAATCAACATGAGAGTACACCATAGTCCTCCAGGTGGACAAAAGTGTTGGATCACCTACACATCGCAAATCTGCAGGTTTTCATGGTGCAGCTTTTATTGTGAAATTTGGAAATGACAAAAAGTACAACCAACAAAGTAGAAGCAGGTTCCTTCTCTCATCTTTGCTGACTGAGCTTTTATTGTGAAAGCTTCCACAATCTGTCATTGATCAATTGTTCTGTGTAATGGATCTGATTAAAAATGTAGTAAAGCACAAAACTTATGCAAAAATGGACTTAAGAAAAAGCAAAATTACTGACTTTAAAAAATACTCAAAATAATACAAATACACAGAAAAGCTACTCAATTGCAGTAACATGAGGAAATGTAATAAGTTACTTAGATACCTCCACCTCTGCTAGTTTCTCTGGCTTTGCGTTGTTTGCCAATATCACCTCCATGGTTCCATAGTTTTGGTTTGTTTTTTCAACTTATTTATTGGTATTTCTGCTTTACTAGACAGGCGAGGCCTTTCCTTTTCCCATTCTCTTTTGTATGCATGACCTTCTACTTTTGTCCACTGTTTTGATCTGGCAGAATAGTATTTTGAATTCATCAGTGCGGAGAAAAAGTAGCCAAAAAGGTCTATTCTTCCACAGTTTATCTAAAATCTAATGAGAATTTAAATTGTTTCGGTATGTAACTCATATGTCTTCTGAAAACACATTTGGACAGCCCTGATTTACAAGGAGTTATTGCCAAAGTCACATCAAAATTTATTGTAGCACAATATCATAAAGTATTTCTCAAAAGGCTGTGAGTTTAATAGAACAGTAATATGCAACAAAAAATAAGCTAATATAAATATATATATGGCTATGTTGTGAATTTATTTTTGAATGAATCAGCCGAGCTAGCCTCTCGACTTTGGATAGGAAGATGATTCCTAAGAAGAGGGGCTTGTTGGGACAGAGCCCTGCCACCTACTGATTATTTAAAAATATATATATTTTTGGAATAATCAGGGGACTGGCTAGAGCCCTAGCAGGTATGTTAGGAGTAACTAGAGGTGACTAATAAGGATGGCACATGCCTGTAATATTTTATAAGTTACAATAATCGTGTAACATGAACTGTATAAAAGGTGACTGCAGGAGGGCAGGGGTGAAACTGGGGAGCGCCTGTTTCAGGGCATTCACCGCTTGTTTGCATGGCTGCAGCAGGTGTGACACTGATGCCACTGTGATCATTTTTCACCGTCTGCTAGGCACACGCTGGTTTACCAAATATCAGCTGTGGCTGCATCTGTTTTGTGTTCAACCACCTACAGGCAAAGTAGCTGCCTGGCACAGCTTTCCATATA
This sequence comes from Myripristis murdjan, assembly GCF_902150065.1. NCBI lineage: Eukaryota > Metazoa > Chordata > Actinopteri > Holocentriformes > Holocentridae > Myripristis > Myripristis murdjan. Next base: position 27,753,288 of record NC_043997.1, read on the forward strand.
CCACACCATTTGCCTAGGGTTTTATCCAAGTCACGCTTGGTTTTGAGGGATAGCCTACTATATATATCTTGGCAGCTAGGACTGAATTTAGACTTGCACGAGCTTGCCTGCCAGGTCAGTATTGTATATGCCTTTGCTGTTAAGCTACAGATAATTTTAAAGGTCAACAATCTATCTAGACAACTGGTTTTGGGAGGCAGGTCATGCAGCCAGGAACCAAGAAGCAAATATTCCCAAATATCTGGAGAATGTAATGGAACATGTGATGAATGCTCAATCAAAATGATGGTTTATTGAAAATGTGTCAGTATTCACTGTAAATCTCTGCTATCCAGACACAGGAAGGAGCATAAATCTAGAACTTCCTAAAGCTGCTGCAATGAAGGTAAGGTGTCTTTTCATATACATACGTTATGTGACCGAATTTCTAAAACTAATGAACACCTGAATCAGTAAGTAAGATGAAGGCACATTACGTCATGTACACCAGCTTATTCTCTGATAACTTCTCCTCAACCCAACTAGTGGCTTCAACCAGTAAAACCTTGTCTGGCTCTGTTTCTCATCACCTTTGCCACCATACAAGGTAAGCACTTTCATATGACTAATGAGTATTAATATTCTTTTTTTGTCTGAGCATCATTGACAACCATGAAAATCACAGAAAATGAAACATTATTTTTAAGCTACTGATTTTCAAAATGTGGGTCCTAGCATACAGATAGGTGGGTCATGGGAACACTGCATCAATGCATTCTTTTCTCAGTGATAAAGAACAGAAATGTTTAAATTATGCAATGTTGATACAGTTTCTACATCATTTCTGCATTAAGGCCACTAAAACACCACAATCTGACAAAATGGACACATTTTTTTTTTTTTTTTTTTTTTAAAAAGAGCAGCCGATGCGCAATATAGAAACAATAACAAGGTTTACTCTCCACAAACAAAAAGGCATTTACTAGTAACTGAAATGATGTTTTTACTGATTTTGCTCAAATTAAACGTAAATACAATGTCTCACATATAAATATGGAGATATACTGAATTTGATATACTAAATTTACTGTAATGATAGATATAAGTGCTTTGATAGCTTAACTACTTTTTTTGACAACTTTGTTTTACTTCAGAAACTAATTGGTGGGAGAGACGAGAACCTGAAGTTCCTCTACATGTGCGTCCTTGCATAAAAAAGTTTGGGAACACCTGATTTAAGCACTGTCAAATTCAAAACATGTTAATTAAAGCCAACTGTGTCTGCCAGATCAGTAATGAAAGATCTGAATCAAATCCTCTCTCGTTGTCATTTTCACTCCCTTCACATGTTGTTGTTGATTGCTAATCATTGTGTCACTTCATATCCCTTTAGTCAAAGCATATTTGTGACATGACATCAAATCTTTATGCATTAATTGGTACACCATAATGTAGTTAAAACAATGTCTATGGTAATGCCGGTCAGTGCAAAATTTTTGAAGCAAGAACTGAAAGATTTGAAGTCCACTGTATTTTGTATAGAACTGTTATTATTAATTAAATTAAATTATTAATTCAAATTAGTAAATTATTCATTGTTAATAATTCTTATTAGAATTATTAAATTATTAATTATTGCAATTAACCAAGAATTCATCAACCAAGTAAATCATGTGACAGGTCTGTACAATTAGCAGTTACTAAAGGTAAGGCAAACCCCAAGTAACAAAATCCACATACTATTGATTGCTGAGCTGTAATTTTGTTGCAGAACTTAACAGCTTAATTAAGCTGAAGCATATTTGTGTGTGTGTGTGTGTGTGTGTGTGTGTGTGTGTGTGTGTGTGTGTGTGTGTGTGTGTGTGTGTGTGTGTGTTTTAATCTTCTCGTCAGCTCCATGCAATGCAATGATGGTGAATTGCTCTGAACCCAGCCCCCCCTCCCTGCTGGAGGCTCTAGCTCCAGTCTTTAAGCTGAACTCCATAAGGCCGGTGATGAACATCTCAACCCCCACAATTGTCAGCATTGACTTCACCCTGTATGGAATCCTGGGAGTGGTATGTTAAATAGATGTTCCTCTCAATACATTTTATGTAATAATGGAATCTGATGGGATAGGTTATAGCCTCGGTAAACTGTATGATAAAATATGGTGAAAAAATAAAGCATAGTATGGGGAGCACTTATCTATTATTTTCATTTGGTATATATATGAATTGACAAAGATGTGCATATAATAACATACATAGAGGTATACATATTCACACTTTTTTCTTTTTGTTTTTTTTAATTCACATAATCAAGGATTGCATTAAGGTCCTTTGTAAATAAAGTAAGTTGTTACTGGTTTTGAATAACTGAATGACTGATAATGTATATAATGAGAAATGCGCTTCCTAGAGTACAGACCTCTGCCAGATCAGGTATTCACCTTACTCACTTCATCACCATGTTTGGTTAACTGATGCTGACAATTTAAACTGTCACGAGGTCAGTGTAAACCGTCCAAAATTCTAAATGTTGTTCTTTTACTTTGTTATAGTTCTTATTCGCTTAAAAACACACTATTCAAATTTGGAAAAAAAATGACATTAGATTGATTTAAACTCCATGTTCCGGGAGAAAAACAGAATATCATCAAGACAAACAAAAATGAAGGGGTTCAGAGCAAGCTGTTTGCTGAAGGCCTCGCCTAAGTGGTGATACTCAGGCGGGACAGAGGAAAGATCAAGAGCCTCAGACACTAGAGCTGAGGCAGACTCACCGGGGGCCAAGGCTGATTGGAGGAGTGAGAGTGGCAGAAAACAAACCATCTGACATTGGAACTGGAAGACCAATCAATATGAGGGATGTGGAGTGTTAACCAGGGCCAACACAGGACTACAGCAGTGAGGGGAGATGAGACCTTGGCGAGGTTGCCACTGTTATCCAGGGGTGTGAAGAGAGCCTCGCTGCTTATCCCAGCTTGAGTGACGAGCAGAATCAATGAAATTTGTGTCGGCGCTGGAGTCAACGAGTCTCCTGGCTCCACATGAGGGAGGCGTTGAACTGCATACAAGTGGGGGAGTTACCAGAAAAGCTGGCAGTTTTGCTTTTCAGGCCCCCCACAGTTACTGATGAGACCCCTCAGGAGGTGAGGAAATGGCCTGCTTGGCTGCAATAAATGCACACTCCAGCCCTCAAACGGAGCTGACACTCAGATGAGACAGGTGAGCCTGACCCAGTTGCATGGGTTCACCAGGGGAGTCAGGAGGAAAGCTGCTGAGAGGCACTTGGGATGAAGCTGAGCTGGTGGGCTGGCTCAGGGAGGTCGGCGTGGCAGGCTGCGAGAGTTGGAGAGAGAGAGGGACAGTTAGACTTTTCCCTACGACACTCTCTACGATGATCATCTAACCAGATAGACAGAAAAGTCAAGGCATCTAAATTATTTTTTTCATCCCTGGCGGCTAGCTCAGCTTTGATGTTATCGTTAATGGAGAAAAACTCCCTGCAGTGACTCGTCGTTCCACCCACACTCAGCTGATAATATACTAAACTCCACAGAATACAGACTGGAAGACCTCCATCCATCCATCTTCTGCCGCTTATCCGGGGCCGGGTCGCGGGGGCAGCAGTCTAAGCAGAGATGCCCAGACTTCCCTCTCCCCAGACACTTCCGCCAGCTCCTCAGAAGGAACCCCAAGGCGTTCCCAGGCCAGCCGAGAGACATAGTCCCTCCAGCGTGTCCTGGGTCTTCCCCGGGGCCTCCTCCCGGTGGGGCATGCCCGGAACACCTCCGCAGGGAGGCGTCCGGGGGGCATCCGAAACAGATGCCCGAGCCACCTCAACTGGTTCCTCTCGATGCGGAGGACCAGCGGCTCTACTCCGAGCTCCTCCCGAGTGACCGAGCTCCTCACCCTATGTTTAAGGGAGCGCCCGGCCACCCTACGAAGGAAACTCATTTCAACCGCTTGTATCCGCGATCTTGTCCTTTCGGTCATTACCCAAAGCTCATGACCATAGGTGAGGGTAGGAACGTAGACTGACTGGTAAATTGAGAGCTTCGCCTTTCGGCTCAGCTCCTTCTTCACCACGATGGACCGCTACACCGACCGCATCACTGCGGAGGCTGCACCGATCCGCCTGTGAATCTCACGCTCCATCCTTCCCTCACTCGTGAACAAGACCCCGAGATACTTGAACTCCTCCACTTGAGGCAGGACTTCTCCACCAACCCGGAGAGGGCATGCCACCTTTTTCCGGTCGAGAACCATGGCCTTGGACTTGGAGGTGCTGATTCTCATCCCTGCCGCTTCACACTCGGCTGCAAACCGCCCCAGTGCCTGCTGAAGGTCCTGCATCGATGGGGCCAACAGGACAACATCATCCGCAAAAAGCAGCGATGAAATCCTGTGGCTCCCAAACAGGACTCCCTCCGGCCCCCGGCTGCGCCTAGAAATTCTGTCCATAAAGATTATGAACAGAACCGGTGATAAAGGGCAGCCCTGCCGGAGTCCAACATGCACCAGGAACAGGTCCGACTTATTGCCGGCAATGCGAACCAAGCTCCTGCTCCTGTTCCAGTCGTACAGGGTCGTACAGGGTCATACTCCCGGAGCACCCCCCACAGGGCACCACGAGGGACATGGTCGAATGCCTTCTCCAGATCCACAAAACACATGTGGACTGGTTGGGCAAACTCCCACGAACCCTCAAGCACCCTCCGGAGGGTATAGAGCTGGTCCAGTGTTCTGGTCCTGAATCCGAGGTTTGACTATCAGCTGGTCCTGAATCCGAGGTTTGACTATCAGCCGAATCCTCCTCTCCAGCACCCTGGCGTAGACCTTCCCGGGTAGGCTGAGAAGTGTGATCCCCCTGTAGTTGGAACACACCCTCCGGTCCCCCTTCTTATGAAGAGGGACCACCACCCCGGTCTGCCACTCCAGAGGCACTGTCCCCAACCGTCACGCGATGTTGCAGAGGCGTGTCAGCCAAGACAGCCCACAACATCCCGAGACTTAAGATACTCAGGGCGGATCTCATCCACCCCCGCTGACCTGCCACTGAGGAGCTTACTAACCAACTCAGTGACCTCAGCTTGGGTGATGGACGAGTCCACCTCTGGGTCCTCAGCCTCTGCTTCCTCAGCGGAAGATGTGTCGACGGGATTGAGGAGACCCTCGAAGTATTCCTTCCACCGCCCGACAATATCCCCAGTCGACGTCAGCAGCTCCCCACCTGCACTGTAAACAGTGTCGGCAGAGTACTGCTTCCCCCTCCTGAGGCGCCGGACGGTTTGCCAGAATTTCTTCGAGGCTGACCGATAATCCACCTCCATGGCCTCCCCGAACTCCTCCCAGCTCCGAGTTTTTGCCTCCGCCACTGCCCGAAGACCTGATGCAAAGAAAGAACCTGTGTAGCTGCTTGTACCTAGTGTCTTAAGTAATCATGGGTGTGTTTTGGGTGTACCATGCAGTAAACCAATGAGAGTGCCATGTCCCATTCCCTTTAAAAGCCATGGGCTCTTGCACCTTAGTGGATTGGTATTATAATGGTGCATTTGCCACATAAGAAGGAAAGCTTCTCTGCAGAGGAAATGGCTGTGCTCATGCTTGTGCAGCTGCAGTTTGCTTGACTGCAGGCCTTCAGTACACTGGAGCTATATCTGGTGACATCAAGCAAATCAACCAGAGCCACCACCTGGGTGGAAACAGGGGGCATAACCGTCCTTGTTTTAGCAACCTTTCTCCTGAATTTAGTGATGTCTCAGGTGGCTTTCTCTGATTTGCGGCCAACATTTGCAACATAACCTGCGACTGAGCACGCAGTACTTGTGGCATCATGTCACATCAGTTGGAGGAGCTTTTTAAGTTCAGGTTGCCTTTTCCTCCATCAGTAGAGCATTATTCATCAGCTTGACCCTCTTCTACCCATACAGTGTGAGGAAAAAGTCAGTCCTGGTACCTTTACACTGGTCACTGTGAGTGACATCACATTCCCCAAGTGCTGTGTTGAGACCAGCCATGATACTTTTCTTTTTTAAAATAATATTTTTTGGCTGTTTCTGTTTTATTAGACAGTTGTGGGATGCCATGCAACAAAGAGTCTGTGCTGGATTGGAACCCAGGCTGCTGCAGCTTAGCCTCAGTGTTTTGTGCTATGTGCTCTACGTGGTGAGCCACCAGCGGGCCCCCAGCCACGCTACTGCTTAGGAGTAATTTTAGTGCAGATGCCTTGTAGGAGACAAGTCACATTCCATCAGTGCATGCATCCCAAGGAGACCCTGAAATGTGTCTGCAAATGCCCTGACAGTGACATTTATGTCCAGGATGGGGCCATCCCACTCCGCTGTCCATCTGCACTGCTCACTGAACGTAGGCCTTCCATGCCCAGTACACTAACGGGACGCACACGTCAGTGTCATCAGTTAGGGTACAGGTGGTGGGTGCCCCTGCTCTAGTTGTAGCTAATGAGGATGACATCAGCCTACTCTTGTTTGACGATACTGTGCATGTGGTTCACATGCAGAATCTTATCAGTGGTGACATTATATGTGCAACAGCATAATCTCTGCCACATCAGTGGTGAAGGTAAAAAATCCCGATTGCTGGTAGGGAGATGACTGTGGAGCAAGTGATCAGAAAAAATAATTTCACAAAAGCCAAAAAAGCCAAAAAAAAAAAAAAAAACAGCTCAACCTCAGTATCTTCATATCTTATCAACTTAAATGGAATATATGGAATAAATAAAAATACACATCCAGAAAAGATTTTTTTTTTCATGTGTACATGAGACAAATAATATCTGCTCCTGATTTGATTTGGTGAAGGGAAAAAAAAAACAGCATCACTGAGAATTGTGTGGCCCACTGCAGTAATATTTCAGGATTTAAGGGCATTCTCATGTAGGCTCACAAAAATATGTAAACACACACACACACATACATTTTTGCCCCTTTATAATAAAACATATGGTAAACAGTGCACCTAAAGAATGAAAACCTTTCAGGTTGTTGCATTTGCTTAATTATCAGAGTTGGCCTCACATTTTAAAACTACTCAGTATTGCACAAGAAAAAAAAGAAAGAAGTAAAAACTGACAAATTAATCAGGATAATTTTGCATACTAAAGATGATTTTTCTTTCCCCTGAATCTTAATCACCCTGCAACCACTAAAAATTCTCTTGTGACCCACTGAGGGGTTTTGACCCCCAGGTTGAGACACTGATTAGATAATTAACAATTCTGACTTATTTTTAAGCCCAGCCGTGAAGCACTGCTTCATTAGTCTTTTCAGTCATGCTGGTGCATCTTAATGGGATAACTGACAGATACAGTCACAAAATAGTTGAAATAGTTCAACCAGACGGTCTCTGGTACAAAGCTGACTCACACAGAACTGGACCATCAAAACATGTGACCAGCAGCAGCCCTTGTGTGGACATAAATTCGGTCACAATCTGCATGTTTAAAGCAACATCAGTAATTTACAACCTGAAAATGCCACCTAAATGCTCTTTTACAATGAGTGTTTCGCCAATCTGGAATTTTACCTGGAAGCTGAAGGCGTTACAGTTACCAGGCTACAGCACCAACAGGCAGCCATATGGGCCCTGAAATACAGGCGAGGACAGGCTGGACAGGGAGCTGTGGCTTGCTGTGGCTGAATCATGCACAGTTGTTCATTCACATCTCATTTAGTGTACACTGTGTGCATTGTTCTTTTTCAGTTTAACCAGTTGTTACTATTATTGGGCATTTATTGTCTCTCTAGACACATTTTCAGTGTTCATTAAAACATGCAGAAAATACACCTAAAACAAACACATTTTCTCTCTTTATCATTTCCATATCTCAACATTCATCTTTCCAAATCCGTTTTGGCTGATATTGATCATCAGTGCACTGATATGCAGGTACCATCAAGTGTGACTCAGATTTGCACATAACAGCTCTACTAACTGAAAATCTATTGTGACTTTTTACACCTACACTGTTTCAAACACACTTTCCAACACAATTCAAAAATATTATACACCTAATAATAAATAATAATAAATAATAAACTAAACAAAAGGCAACAAGTGTATCAGTGTATCAACCAACTCTTTCACTGCTCGTTTTACTCTTGTACTTGAAAACCTGTACTTTTCAAATGTAACGGGTTACAGATTACTGGTTATCCTGTTGATAATATAATAAGTAATGCAACTATTTTAAATACCTCATTAAAGTCACGTAACGTATGACATTTGATTACTTTTTGATTACTTTCCTAACAAATGTTTTAAACTGGACAATAAAGCTGAAAAGTCCTAAAAACTGTTTAAACCAGTACTCAACACTGATTACTGTCAAACTTTTAATAAAAGTTTTTAAATATGACTTGATTCATGATCCAAATGTTTTGATGTTCAAGCACAACCTCCAAAACAAATTACGTCTCCAAGTCACAAACAACAAATCTGGCACACTGCCAGATGAATGGAGCCTGTGTAGATGTAGAGATGCTCCTGCCCTTGATGGTGTTGCACTTAAATTTGTCCCCAAAGCTTTGCTAACTCACATGTCCACAGATCTGCCAAAAGAAGACATTACTGCATGGTGAGAAGATGCAAATCAAAAGCATTAATGTTGGATTCTACCTACAAGCTTATTACCAGAAAAATAGACAATCAGATGTAATCCCCTTAGAATCACCAACATTTTGATTAGTAGCTCTATTTTTTTTTTTTTCCTGGAAGTGTAATGGCTTATTCCCCACCACTGATTATCCCTCAGGATTAGCTAACAGACTGTTGACACGCTACCAACCTGAAATACAGGCAAGACAGGATGAAACAAGGAGATATGGTTTGTCATTAGTCAATCATCCACAGTTGTGAGGAGCGGACAGCTGCTCATGTGCTTCTTACTACAGTCCCTGGAGCAAACCACAACCTTGTACTGCAACCTAGTGTTGAAAAACTGCAACAGCAAATTAATTATTTTGGTTATAAAACCAGATTAATTGTAGGAAAACAGTATTTTCAAAAGATGACAACTCTAAAATCAAATAATTATATTTATACAAATGTGACCACCATTTAAGGCATACAGTTACACACATACTGGAAATGCGTATGTATGTACAAGATCAGAAACATGTTTCTTGAGTATAATAATTTTCATAGCTGCTGTATCTGTTCTTGAAAGCCATGCTACTCTTCAGACAAGCCAAAGGGCTCTTCCAGCTGCAGGTATTAGCAGCAGAGTAGTCAAATGAAGTTAACCACAGCTGCACTCATTTATTCATTCTCTGTTCCTAAAGAAAGCCATCTGTTTTTTTTCCAGGATGAAAAGGCCCAGCTTTTGACGACTTACATCTGGCTAAGTTTTGTAAGTAGTGTATTTCATTTTACTTTACATCTCAAACCAATGATGACAAATATGTGTAAATTCAAAGATGGGAAAATTGCATTTCAAATACATTTTCCCAGGGAACATCAAATGTCATAACAAGAATGATCTTATTACACTGTTTACCTCAGGTCTGCTCAGTGCAATAACACCAGTGTGTTTTTTTTTTGTTTGTTTGTTTGTTTGTTTTTTTAGGGGTGGCAGAATGAGTTTGTCTCCTGGGACCCAATCCAGTGCGGCACTGACAAGATTTCTCTCCCCAGGAAGCAATTTTGGGTGCCGGATGCTGTTATCAATGAATTGTGAGTTCCACATAGTGTTTGGTACAACGTTTAAACATAAGAAAGTATATACAATACAGAACAATTTAATGCATCTGGAGAGTGCAGCCTTCCTAGCTCCTAAAACAGTCTTCAAATTTATAGGGATCATACTCTAAAACCAAAGAGGCGCCATACCAAATGGTGAATATGATGAAACAGAGAAGTGTTTTAAGAGGCTTTGCTGAAATAACACAAATGAATGAGCAGGGGGATTTGGTACAGGCTGGCAGGGAAGTTGGATGGAGATGTGAGTGGCACTCTGAGGATGCTGGACTGGTGGAGAGGCTGCTGGCTGAGCAGGTGAATGGAAAGTGGAAGGAGCCAACTCCCTGTAACTATGAAAGAGTGAGAGAGGAAAGGATGAGCAAGAGGTAGAGTGAGGGGACGAGAGAAAGACTGGGGACCCTATTTCTACAGCAGCAACCACTAGCACTAAGAGCAGCGTCCTAGCACAAGACAGTTGACAGGGCCGAGCAAAAATATGAACCCAAGAGCACGACTCCAGACAGGAATTACAATAATCAAACAGTCTTTAATGACGAAAAGTATCAATACAAAATATCACTCTCTCAGAGGAAAAACTACTAAACCAAAATTCACTCAATCAAGGAGGCTATAATTATCAAAGGTAAAAAGTAACAACTGAAATTCTCAATAACAAAAGTAGCAAGAGAAAATCATTCTAGCAAGGTAAGACAAGCAAAAGAAAATGGCAAGACAAAGTATCAACTTAAGGAGAGTAGCAAAGGCAAGAAACAATCTATGGATAATCTGACAAGATATGGTGTGGCAAGACGAACTGGCACAGGACAAAGGGAAACTCAGATTCTATACATATATATATATATATATATATATACACTACTCACAAAAAGTTAGGGATATTTGGCTTTTGGGTGAAATTTATGGAAAATATAAAAAGTTCACGCTACAGTGATATTATATTATGAAAGTAGGGCATTTAAGTAGAAGCATACACTGGTGATTTCCTCATCTCAAACAATTTCTTGAAACAAAAGCCAACAACAGTGGTGGATATACCACAACAAAAAATGTCAGTGTCAATAACTTGTCATGTGCCCTTGAGCATCAATTACAGCTTGACAGCGACGTCTCATGCTGTTCACAAGTCGACTTATTGTCTGCTGAGGCATGGCGTCCCAGTCTTCTTGAAGGGCGGCCCTCAGGACATTGAGGTTCTGGGGTACAGAGCTCCGAGCCTCTACACGGCGACTCAGCTGATCCCATAGGTTTTCTATGGGATGCAGGTCTGAGAAAGTGCAGGCCACTCCATTTGAGGTACCCCAGTCTCCAGCAGCCGTTCCCTAATGATACGACCTCGATGAGCTGGAGCATCAAACACCTGATGTGAATTTTGGCGTTAAACTCCTTGTTAGAGAACAGTAACTTGTGCAAAAAGTACTGAAACACTGAACAGTTGGACATGTGCATTCAAAAGTTTACAGAAGGTCACATTAAGTTCACCTGTAAAGGTTAGAATGCATTTTAGGTTCATCCTGAAATTTCACCCGAAAGCCGAATATCCCTAACTTTTTGTGAGTAGTGTATATATATATGTGTGTGTGTGTGTGTGTGTGTGTGTGTGTGTATATATATATATATATATATATATACACACACACACACAAGGTAATAGGGAACAGGTGGACACAATCTGGACGGGGAAGACAGTCAGACCAGGGGAAACACACAAGGGGAATGGCAAGTGACCTGAAATGAGAGGAAAGTGAAATTTCAAATTAAAACAGGAAATCACGAGACAAGACATAACAACACTCAACATCGCTTTCTTGACATGACAACAGTGAGCCCATATCCACACTCACTCGCTATTTTCATTCATCTGAGCACAGTCTGGCACACACATGCTGAGCGCAAAGGGGCTGGATGTAGTGGAATGCATTACAGGGGTCTGGAGGACTATCATCTTCATCGAATTCATTAGAAATTAAAGTAAAATCAAGTAAACATGCAATTCATTATTCATTTATTCTTAAAAAAAATAAAATAAATAAATATCACAATCTATGACTGTAGTTCCTCTGCCAGTTAGTCCCCCCTCTGCGGTGCATTGGCATCAAGATGCTGTGCTGTGTTTCAATAGTGCAAAACACAGATGTTCGCTCCACTATATAGTTATTGCCCATGAAAGCACATCATTGAATCTAAACTGCTGCTGACTTGTTGCCATTATATATGGCATATTAAGCCCCATGCATAATAGATCTCCTAACAGCCCCCATCCAGAGCTGAGGCGCTCTTGAAGGCTGTAGGAATGGCAGAATGTACGTGTTGGCAACTAACCCTGGACAGTGACCATTTGGGATTTTACATTTCTATGCCTTATTTCAATAATGCATTGGTTCAGAAGTGAACCCTGGTCCAAGCTAGAACTGCTTCAGACTGAAAACCAATTTCTCCGTGAGAGATACTTAAGTTGTCTACTACTAATACAGGCATCTATTTCTTTTGCGTGTTATTAGTGCAAAAACAGCAAAGTTAAACAAGTCACACTCTCTGCTTGTCTTGCAGCGTGGATCAAAACACAGCGCCTTTTGTCCCATATGTGCATCTGCACCACAATGGTGACATGCATGATGCTTTACCTGTCAGAGTGGTCAGTTCTTGTCACCTCAACATCTACACCTTCCCCTTTGACATCCAGAACTGCACTCTTACCTTCAACTCCTACACACACACTGGTGAGGCACTTCATCGCTTTGTTTGCTTAAAAGTTACTTCATTTATCGACTTTTATTGTCAGCCAGTATGAAATACATCTTCAGGTTAGGGTTGGGGTTACGGGTAGGATTCTTCTAAATCTCTGGTATTTATCTCTGGCAAAGCAACTTGCATTCCTCTGTATGTGCATAGGCTTCAGAATTTGATTGTCTGTGGGTAAATGAATGGGTTTTCCTAATTCCTTCAATATAATTTATAATATTTGAACATTTGTTTGTACTTTTCACATGTACTTTTTGCATGTACTTTCATTTCTACATTTTTGCATGTTTTTGTGACCTGAATATGATTGGTGTTGTTTTAAAAGGCAGACTGTGAATGGCTAAGTGGTTAGCCACCCATGATGACCTCTCAAGAAACATGGAAAAACGTGTACATAAAAATGTCCAAATCTTGAGGCATCTACTTAAATCACAGGCTGACATGGATGATTATCTGAAAAAAAAAATTCACCAGAGAGAAAATGAATTGGATGAAGAATTTCATATTTGGGCACAGTTCTGTATGCAGTGTTACACTGCTTTCTCAAGTCATTTCAATTTTATTTGTATAGCATCAAATCATATCAAAAGTTATCTCAAGGCGCTTTACAGAAACCCAACAGATCTTGGCCAAATCCATGGACCAAAATCCGCCCCAAGAGCAGCACAGGGTGACAGAGGTGAGGAAAAAACCCTTTTAACAGGACCAAAAACCTCGAGCAGAACCCGACTCTGGGTGGCAGTCATCTGCCTCGACCAGAGGGGTTGAGAGATGGACAAAGAGAGAGAGTGAGAGAGTGAGTGAGTGAGAGAAAGAGAGAAAGAGAGAAAGAGAGAGAGAGAGAGAGAGAGAGAGAGAGAGAGACAGACAGACAGACAGACAGGAGCACATTGCAGGACATAGAATAATGCAGGTTCAACATAGGGCTGTATAGTAATACAGTGGTGATATTAGCAGTAACGACAATATTAATAGTGTTGCAACAACAGTCTGAGGCGTATTCTGGCTTTGAAATGACACAGATGATTATTTTTTTAAGTAAGCTGGCCAGTGAGACAAATCCAACACAAATATACAGTAAACATCTCCACGCTATATAATATACCATATTGTTAAAATGCTTGGAAAATCGAATGGTTTAAATCTTACTAGTACAATAATATGACCTCTGAGTACCAAGAGCTTAACTATGGTGTTCCTCAGGGGTTGGTCCTTGGCCCACTCCTATCCTCTATTTACATGCTCCCTCTGGGTGATATTATTCATAGTTATTACATCAGCTTCCATTATTATGCCGATGATACTCAGATCTTCATCCCCATCAAGCACAATGACCACTACGCATTGGCTAACCTTGAGGCATGTGTATGCTATTAAAGCTTAGACGTCCTAAAATTTGCCGATGCTTAATACTGGCAAAGCTGAAATGCTAGTCAGTGGAACCCCTTAAGCACCTTTTTAGTGATCTTATCCTTAATTTTGACAACTGCCTCATCCCTCAAAACTCTACAGCTAAAAACCTTGGCGTGATTTTTGACTCTAGTCTTTAGTCACTTATATCAAAAACATTACCAAAACTTCTTTTTATCACCTCTGCAATATCACAAAATTTAGGTGTATAGTAAGTATGGCTAATTCAGAAACTAGGGCTCATTCATTTGTCATGTCTCACCTTGAATACCCCACTGTTCTGTAGTCTGGTCTGCCTGCAGCTGGTATCAAAAGTCTTCAGCTGGTCCAAAATGCTGCTGCCAGAACCCTCACCAAAACAAGGAAGTTTGACCACATAACACCAGTCCTGGATTCCCCTCACCGTCCCCCAGTTCATGCCAGGGCAGATTTTGAAATCCTCTTCTTGACTTATAAGATTTTAGATGAGCTTGCATCAGCCTAACCATCTGATTTCAACATATCCTAAACATGTTTTCCCTGTTTCAGCTGGGTTTTGGGGGGGTTTGTTTTTTTCTTGCCTGCTATGAGGATTAAGGAAGGGGGTGTTTCCTGAATATTTGTGGGCCCTTTGAGACTGTAAACAGTGATATTGGGCTTTAAATAAGCTTGAAACTTGAAACACCATAGAGCATAAATCAAATAGCAGAATTCAAATGATCAATAATGTGTCTCTCTTTGTCTCGCACAGGCTATTTAACCTATTTTAGCCCCCAACTGTTTACAGACTCCATCAGTGTCTGACACACTTTTTATGATGTTTATCTCCTGTGTATCTGTATCTCTTCATCAGCAACGTGTTTGCTATCAATCTTGACTGCTGTCATATTTCTGAACTAATGAATATCCCTCTCTCCCCCCATCCCAAACACCCACCCACATAGTGGAAGAAATAAAGATGGTCCTGGGGATGCCGGTGGAGGAGATTTTGCAATACTCGAAAAAAGTGATGACCACCATGGGGGAGTGGGAGCTGCTGGACATCACCTATCATAAACACATTCTAGAAAACGAAGATGGCTTCGACCAGCTTGCATTCCATGTACAATTAATGTCTGATTGGACTGAAATTGTGCAGTGATAATAATACATTTTATTTGTATAGCTTATAGCAAGATATTCAAGGAAACAGATTTTTTTTTCCCTCCCTCAATATAGATCAGGATACGGCGCAGAGCTACCCTCTATGTTATGAACCTCATACTCCCTAGCTGCTTCCTGATCACAGTGGACCTCTTCAGCTTCCTGTTGCCTCCGCAGAGTGTGGACCGGTCCTCCTTTAAAATGACCCTCATCCTGGGCTATACTGTCTTCCTGCTCATCATGAATGACCTGCTGCCTATCACTGGAAACACCATACCTCTCATAAGTCAGTAAGACACTTGCAAATACACTAAATTCTACATCTATTTTTCAGGTCCCTGCGTTTCTGCTAAAGTCATTATTGGTTGCCTGTAATGTTAGCTCAATCAAGGCATTTGGGCTTGTTTTGCTGTTGTACTCAATGTTGTCTGTTACATGAAAGGTCATACATCTCAGGAATCGGCACATGGAGGTGTTGGTGTGCAATGTGAGGACAGCTAGTTGTCTTGCAATTACAAGTATAAAGTGCAAAACATCAGAAAGATCTTATTACTGAATTTATGTCTGCAGGCTTGACTCTATAATAAAACAGCACTGCAAGCAGTCATGGATGGGGCAAGCCTTTATAAATAATACATTAGTAGTAATAAATAATAAATTAATGATCTGCATATCCTTCACTGGCACACATTTTTTACATAGCTTGCAGACAGGCACTATAATATTCTCACCTTTGGCATCTTGATAAAGGCCATAATGTAATTGAGTAGAGATGTTACATTTCTCTTGAACACTAAAACCTCAATTGTCCTTGCTGGCATTTCGCTGGTGTGCTGCAACCGGCCCCTGGTGATCAGATCACCTATTAGCAATCTCAACTAGCCATGATTGGAAGATAGGAAAATAGATCACCTAACCCTAGTGCTGATGGTATATAACCATCAGAGTGGGTGGCTATGCAGACACCTACAAATCTTAAATGTTGTGCAAGACTAGTAATACAAGTCTATAATAAAATGTGTTTTTAATTCAGTTTAATTTTCTGTGATTTGAAGTAGCTCTCCCTGGCCTTCCGGACTTGCTGCCTGCGTCTTGTAGCAATGATAGCAACCCCTCTCAATTTACAACATTTTTGCACCACTTCAGAGGAGTTCATATGTTTTACAATAATTACATTTACATGAAGGGTGTTCTGATTTGGTCATTTTTGGGGCAATAGCACATGCTCTTCCCTGTGGAAACTTGAGTGAATTTGCACCTTGTGCGCACCTTCTCCTTTCTCTGTTCCAGATGTATTCTTCTCTCTCTGCCTGGCTCTGATGGTGGCCAGTCTCCTGGAGACTATCCTCATCACCAACCTCCTTTGTGGTTCCGCTAACTTCTCTCCACCCCCCTACTGGGTCCAAGTACTGGTTCTTCGTGTCCTAGGCTGTCTTGTTGGCCTGCCTCCAAAGCCCAGAGAACAAAGAGAAGCAGGTATAAGACTTAGAAAATTATTACCCTGGTTGCCGGACCCCATGAATCACAGTAATTCGATGAGGTCTGGCCTTGTGTCTATTAGAGATGATTTACCAAAGTCAGTATTTATCCCATTTACAGGCAGACAGCACAGACCAATTGTAGGTTAACTTATAGGGCTCTAGTTTCCCGGTGCAGCGCAGGGTGGCGCAGTGAGGCGCACCCCGCGCAGAGCTAGTTTCGACCAGCGCAACGCGCGAGGCGAACGGTTTCCAAGTTTCGCAGACGGATCTGCGCCGAGATGGGAGTGGCGGCGCAGCAGGGGGAGGTGTCGACAGAATCAGCTTGGCGCAGTGACAGTTTCGTGCCAAAAGGCTTCGCCAAGGTGCGCCAAAAGCTCGCCTCCTGAAACCACGTCTACTTTCGGCGCAAGGCGCAGCGTGGCTGGCACAGTGGAAGTTTGGCTGACAGGCGGGCAGTGCGCACACGTCACCACAACCTCACAGGCAGGTTTCCAGAATGTCAGGCACATTAACAATGCAATAAATACCCACAGAAACCACTATTCAATGCTACTATCTCAGTCAGCACATAAACGTATCTCCATATCGACTGTCCCGTCACATCTGATGTCAGATCAAAGGAGATTGGCACCGTTTGGCAGCGTAATGGAAACCCAACCTGATCACCTGTCAGTCAAACAATGTGTCCCATACAGTGATGTCTTTTTTCCAGTTATGGTGTCTGGCGCTGCCCCTGTTAACTACACAGTTTTTCTTCCATATATATTTAAATATTCCACTCTGGGTTTTCGTTATCCGGTAATCACCGGACTATGACTGGTAAAATCTGCCAAAGTCCGGTAATTTTTAAATGTCCGGTGAAAATATTCACAATTTGAATTTTATTAAAACAGTCAATTTCCACGTAATTTTATTTGTAATTAAAAAAAAAAAAATAGACTGCGTGATCCCTGTCTCCGGTGTACCAGAGGGAGAGAGAGGGTTTTTTTCTGCAGAACCGGATCAAAACAGCGCAGCAAAGCCTGGGGCAGAACAAGGTCACAAGACTGATGCGCATTGCAAGTTGCGGAGAGACACTTGAGACTTTTGATTTTAATTCAGCTGCTGAATTAAGTTTTTATTGCATCTATTTGATTTCAAGTTGGCAGCACGCAGCATTATTAAAATGATATGAGCCCGTTTTTTTGTTTGCAATTGTATGCAACGTTCATGTTAAAAGAGCAGGCTTGTGCAATATTTATTTATTTATTTTAGACGTTACGCACGTGAGTCAATTGACAGCACTAATTTAATTTGATACAGCCTGCTTTTCAATAAAAAGATTACGCTATAAATTGACATGCCTTGATGTCATTCTTATATAGCCTGCATATAATTTTAAGCTCAGTAAATTCAGATAATATTTGACCGGAATTTCAAACATTTGTCCGGTAAATTGAAAACCTGCCGGTCACGTTGTCCGGTGCCAATTTTTTCTAACGGAATCCCTGATTTGCCCTGCGATGGACTGGCGACCTGTCCAGGGTGTTTCCTTGCCTTCGCCCTATGAGCGCTGGGATAGGCTCCAGCACCCCCCGCGACCCTAGTGAGGATAAGCGGTTTAGAAGATGAATGAATGAATGAAACCCTGATTCCACACATATCGAAAATGTAAAATGCATCGGTTCCTTGCCAGACACTGGGCGTTTAGAACAGCGAATGTAAAAGCTTTCATGAACCGGGTTTTGTTTTAATCTCTAGTGTGTTGTTGCATCAGTAAGTGATGGAGTCGAAAGTTGCAAAACAAACATGTAGGCTATTTATATGAATATGGCGAGGATTATCCTTTGAGGTAAAAACATTCATTAAAAATGGGGGCTTCACAGTAAAATTTTTATTTGCTCGTAAAAATCAATAACTTTAACAGACGGTGACAGAGCTGGAAAAAAAGAGATGCGAGGCAGGCAGGTAATGGAAAGACAGGGGACTCAGGAATTTAAGGATAGATGCATGGATGGATGGATGGGTGGTTAGATGGATGGGTGGACAGATGGATGGCAGGTAGCTCCAGCAACATTGCAGCAGCCAAGACTGGCCTCAGCACTGTTCAGAGTGTGTGATGCGGCTGCTCTCTTCGTCCATGTCAAATGTGTAGACTACCACTACGCCTTCGCGCAGCGCATTTTAAAGGCGAGGACAGGGGCTCATTTGATTGGTTTAAAGTGAATCGGCTGTGTCAAACCCACACCACGCCTTCTCTCCTCCCTTGCGCCGGTAGGAGGAACGGCGCAGTAGATGCGCCAAGGCGCACGGCGTGCCAAACTTGCAAAATCCACTTGGCCACACCCAGTTGGCGCAGCGCAGCTGCGCTGCGCCCGCGCCTCGCCAGGTCTGCGAAACTAGAGCCCATAGTGTCATCAGGCATCGCCACAACAAAAGCAACTTTGGTCTAAAACAGAAAAAAAAAAATTAGCTTGCTGTTGGTGACATCACAAATCTTCAGAACTGCTGCCATGTTTGTTTACTTGTCACAGTGCACTGTGACGACATCAGGGAACTTGTTAACCTGCTAATCAGGCATATCACACAGATTCTG
This sequence comes from Myripristis murdjan, assembly GCF_902150065.1. Lineage (NCBI taxonomy): Eukaryota > Metazoa > Chordata > Actinopteri > Holocentriformes > Holocentridae > Myripristis > Myripristis murdjan. The sequence goes on from NC_043997.1 coordinate 27,772,301, forward strand.
ATCACAGCAGGAATTGCCACATAATTAAAAAATGTAACTTCAAAACTCTTTATTAAAGGGTTAGTTCAAATCACAAGGATTTATGAGTAATGCATGGATAGATGTTACATCAGCTGTCTGTGGCATCTGGGCCAAGCAACAGTGTAAGTAAACTGGGACAGCAAACAAACTGCATTTCAAACCACAAACAAATATGCCCCTTAAAAATTTCATTATCATGAAGGTGGGAGTGAAATTTGAAATATTGCTTTTGTATTACTGTGGTGTCAGACCAGTCATGCTATTGGAAATATTCTGTTTGCTTAAGAGCTGTTGTATTCCTACGCATAAGAGCAACTGTACACCATGGACAACTGTTTTAGGACTAAGGTACAGACGTTTACAGGATCAACATGACTTTACAAAAATGAATGATAACAGAAGTGACTAGTGACAGCCATGAAACTGCAGCAAAACTGCAATACATGCAAGCTATGGTAGACACTTTATAGGCAAAAACACATCCTAGAAAAACTGAAGAAACAACTCCTGGAACTATTTTCTACTAAATGAACCTAACACCTGGTAAATAAGACACCCTTATCCCAACTGTTTTCATTTAAAACATGTTGTGAGTCTTATAAACAGGTGCGTCCCACAAACCAGTAAAATGCAGAGACAGGTTGGATCTCGATATGGGTTTATTTATAGGTCTCTGGTTTGGATCCAGTGTTGTGCCAGCAGATGGTGCTGTTGGCTAGAGCTTGTGTGTGCCATGCCACAGTGCTTTCTGTTATCTGCACCATGTCAGGAGGATATAGCCAGTAGCCGCACAACTATTACAGCTTCGGTCATTTAGCTGTAGGGTACAGATAACTATCTTGCCAGTGTGTATTAGGCTAAACTCAACATGGTGAAAATGGAGGGAAAATACAAGAAAAAGCTATAGGGGAGAGTGGGGTAAATAGTGCCAATTTTTACTTAAAGTGCCTTTAAAGAGAGGGGATTACAGTAATGCCTCCAACTAAAATATGCACATATAGTTTAGGATGTTGTGCATCCCTGGGAACAATCACTTTGGATCTTATATAAGCTGTTTGAGAAATATAGCTTTCGAAAAAAAAGTGGTTTTGTGGCACAACTTGCCCCCGGTGCGGGGTAAATTGTGCCATTAGAGAGAATACACTGGGGTAAATTGTGCCATTGATAATTGAAGAAAAACAGGTCATTTTAATCTCACAAATGAGATTTTTTTTTAACATTTATTTATTATTTTAACAAGCTCACAGGCCACTTTTCTATAACAAGGTCTAGCGCCACATGAACACATACCCAGAACAAAATAAAAATTCCAAAATGAGCACCTGAAAATCATCTTCACTTGAATCTGAATAGTTTTAGTGATCAAAAGTAAGAAGACAATGTACAATAACAATAAAATACAATAAAGTAATATATAGTATATAATCACAAGTTGTGCCACTGGCACAACTTACCCCAAGGCCCTTTGGCACAAATTACCCCAAGCCCACCATTTTGAAAAAAATGCATCCCCCAGCTGTTTTGAGCTAACATCATGCTAACTGTATAGACTCATGGTGTAGCTTAGTAAAGTACTAAAACCTGTGTGAACTGTTTTCAAAGTTTTCGATAATTGTTCAAACACAGCAATCAAAAAACCTTGATCATGGAAATTTTACTTTGGAGGGCAAAAAAATGTTTTTTGAACTTAAATGTGCTTTCCTCTCAAGCCATGTGTCTCCCTTCTTTACAGGATGAGTGAAATGGATGCCTCTTCAAAAATATGTGGTCACATGACCAACTTCTTCTATGGTTTTCTAGATAACAGGGGTGGCACTACTTGCCCCTTGGCACAAATTACCCCACTCTCCCCTATAGCTGCACAAAAACGTTTTACATTGTTGACTTTACTGAATGCAAATGAAAGTTGCTACTCAGAAGAAGTTTAATGTCAGTTAGAAATTGGTTTGTCTGGTGGCAAGGCAAAAGTCTTGAGAAAAACGTTTGAGGCCATGACAACAGACAGAGTGAATAGAGGGAGAAAATGTTTCTGATAAAGGGTGTCTGTACATGAAAGCTGTTTGGAAATGAATAGCTACCCCAACATTTAAAGCCCCCCTCCAGCCATGTTGTAAGCCCCTAAAAAGCCTGGAAAAATAAACTCTGTTCATCAGTATTACATATTTAGAAGTTTTTTTTTCCATGTAAAAACATCTCTTTGTGCCTTAAAAGTAACTCTAAATTTTGTCCTCATTGAAAATGCACAGACCTATGAAAACAGTGCCCTGCCTGTTTGCAAACTGGCTCGCAACAGGAGCTTGGTTCACAGAAGTCCTGTCCTGCAACAGTTATTACCATGTGCCATATTTCATTAAAAAAAAAAAAAAAAATCAGCAAATCTCTTAGTTCCACCAATACTGTTCATGAGAGACAGCCATTTCATTTTTTGGTCTTGTTGTTTTTTGAAAACAAAATATGACCAGCAGTGTAGCAGTACCACCACAGCTGGCAGAGCTGGTACTAATGATATGCAAACCGTCCCATCCCAATCTCAGATTTTAGGGAACTTTGCACAGATACAAGTCAGTATAAGTTAAGGTCAGTAATTTTAGGGGACATAAACATAAGAAAAACACATTTTTGAGTGGAGGGGGACTTAAAATACACCAGTCTTTAATAGGAGGAACACTTATATAGGCATGAGCCCCCAAAAATAGACTGCTCTTTATACAGCAATGTGACTTTTCTACAGTTTTTTAAAGTACACACACAATGAAAAAACAGCCACGATCAACTATACAGAACACATCAAAACATTCATACTCTGAAATTCAGCTGAAATTCAGTCCTAACTTCTGATTCTTAAAACTCACCTGCAGCTCACCTGGATGTTGAATGTCTTATTTCCAGCTTTTCGCATTGCTTAGTCCATATGAGGCTAATTGTCCCCACTGCCAGTCAGTGTTTTTTTTTTTTTTTTTTTTTTTTTTACAGAAAGTTAATCAAAGAACACTCTTTGAACAACATTTAGATGGCTGAAACATTTCAGGACTAAATGACAAATCTAAAAGTCTGCATCTTTATACACTGTGAGTTCCCCGCAGTGCACAGCTCTCACATGTTCTGTTGTGTTTTCCTAAAAAAGCTAAAGTGACACTCAGCCCTGTAGTGGCAGAAGACAGCAAGGCTGATGAGGAACCTCCACAGGAGAAGGGGTCAGTGGTGGAGGACAAGGCCCTGAAGGAGCTGAGGAGGCTGGGCCAGCACCTCGAGGCCATCCGCCTCCAGGTGGACAGTCATGTGAGTGGGGGCCACGGCTCTGAGGAGTGGATCCAGGTGGGCTTTATCATCGACCGCTTGCTGTTTGGCCTCTACATCCTTTTCATATCTTTGAGCTTCATTGCCATCATCATTATCTGGGTCAACTCATACAGCAAATAGACAAGTAGCATCTTCCTGAAGGGCTTCATTTATGTAATAACTAGTCAAATGATTGTTTAGTTTCCTCGATACATTATAAGTACAGACTTTAGTAAAAATCTTAATATAATCATTTATTCTGCATATTGTACAGTTCTGTATACTATACAGTCCTATTACTCTTTATAATTGTGGATTGCCATATCATCTCCATACAGCTGGAATAATTACATACAGTTTAGATTAAGCCAGGTGTTAAGGTATTTGTGTCATATGCAGCCATTGCAGAATGGATAGTATAGAGCATAACAGTTTTGTGTGAGAGTTTTATTTCATTCATTTTGAATCTGTGCCAACTTTTTTAAGGGATGCTGGTAAACTAAAAAAAAAAAAAAAAAAGATTATTTTTGTTTTTTTTTACTGTCATCATCAATGGCATTTTATATGTAAAATTTGGTGGGGCACCAACTACATTTTTTAAGATGTCATTGGTCCACATGGCTCCAAAAACACTTGAAAGAGTAACTTGCTTCCAACAGGTATACACAAACGCATAGGGAAAGAATTATGTGTTCAGTCACGGCTGTAACTTTCAAGGTGGAAAAGTTCCTCGATGATGTTAGTTTTCCCAGCAGTTTGAGTTACGACAACATCCCGTGGCTGGTGGCCACCGAGGTTCTAATTAACAAATGTATGCTAGAGTATAAAATCCACTTTGTTCATTTTTTCGAGTTAGCTGGCGTCTCCTCCCCCTTGTGGGCTACAGACTGTGAGCCCCACTTGTCATCTAATTCATGTGATCAACACATAGATGATGTACAGCTAATGACCCCACTGTGGCTGACTGCAGGACGCAGTCTGAACAGCAAGGAAGGACCAATAAAAAATCTTCACACAAATGATATGCTACTTCAGAAGATGCTATATTCATAGATAATAAATGATTTGAGGATTAATATAATCTGTTTCAAGTGAAAACAGCTGGTAGAACAGGTGGCAAAGTGGCCAGCATGGTACCAAGAAGGTGAAGTGGTGGTGGTTCCGGTAGGGTAGAGGCACCACCTAGATGACCTTGGTGTCATTGCACTCATCTCAGCCTAAGTCGCCAATAAAAGTCAGGTTCAACTATCCAAAATGCACTGTTTGCTGAAGTGGCATAGAGCCCGTTATGATAAATGCACCAGTACTGGTGCATATTTTACAGATGCAAGGTTCTCAGGATATGGTGTCATGCTTTTGGTAGCAGTTATCCACTCCTTGATGGGATCCCTGGACCTTCCCCACTTACAATAGCATCATGAAGGGTTCTCCGTAAGTTCAGTTCAAATGAATGCACAGTGGGACACTGGGCCATAGAAGTGTTCCTGCACCACACTTAAATAAAGAATATTGTTTAATAAAGGATAACTTCACCACTTATTATTCAAGTCCCATGCTGTTCTTGCCTTAACACTAGCTCATATTTCAGACAATATGCTTTCCCACCAGTACCAAGGAGGTTGATTTGCTTGATTCTGACCATTTTTAACTGTCACTTAAACTCTGTTGAAAAGGATGTGAAAAAGCATTCATACACAGATAGTTACATAATCAACTCACAAATCTAATCAACTCAAACTCCCATTGCATTTAAACTGTAATTGAAATATAGATTAATCATCAAATATCAAAGTAAGAATGGCATGGAGAAAACATAAAAAACAGTGGAGTTGTTACTGCAAAGCATCCATTTACACTTACAAATTCTCCTCTTGTATCTTGATGTTCAGTGACTGTTATCATGCTTTTAGCCAACATCATTTTGTCAGGATTTGAAGGTCAACTGAAAGACCTACAGACAAGACTTACAACAGATAATACATTAAATTTGTGTTAAAATGTATGCATGAGTAGTCAATTTCACCACAGGCCACAGTCAATTAAATGTGTTCTAAAAAGCTACCATGTGGTTACTTTTTTCAATTTAAATGGTCACATTAATTTACCTGAATATGTCCTGCACACACACAGACACACACACACACACACACACACACACACACACACACACACACACACACACACACACACACACACACACACACACACACACACACAACTCAACTGCACAGCCATAAATAGAAAATGAAGTCACTGCTTGAATAAAAGCAATGCTAATTGATTAAGTGGTGTTTACAGTCACACTGTCACAATGAGGGACAAAGAGATCTAACATGTTTCCATGATCCAAAAAAGCACTCTACAGTTTAGTGTTTGTATAGGGTGAAATTCTTTGATGCAATACCCTTTTGCACCAATGTCAATCCAATATGTTCCCCTACATGACTGAACCCTTAATGGCTGAATGGCTCCATCTAGGGTCCAAAAGAGGAGAGTCCAAACAGGCAGCCAAAAGAAAGCACATATATAAATAAGGGCTGAATGATATGGTTAAAAAAAAATCACTTTGCAATTAATTTGACAGATGTTGCGAGTGCAATATGATTTTTGAATTTTAGTAGGAATGAGAAGTTTGCAGTCTAATTCATATTTTCAATTAAAAAACTATTAAAATGTTGACAAAGTTATTTTTCCTGGGGTCTGTACCAAACAAACATGTTTTCTTACATCTGAGAAATCCAATTTGTAGGCCAGGGCATCATAATACTGCATCATAATACTCTATTTGCAACAATGTTTTATCACACATTTTACTTTCATCAAAAGACTGCCGCTCCCTCCTGCAGTTTGGATACTGCACTTGGCAATTTTCCAATTTCGAAAATGTTTTGATTAACTATTTCAAAAGCAGTAAAACAGCCTCAAATATTTACCACAATGGAACAGGGCTTAAAATGTAGAATAAATATGGGTCATTGACTTACAGCTCAAATGATACTAATATCTTTGCCTCTCTCAGACACATACACTATATGGACAAAGGTATTGGGCCACCTACACATTAAACCTACAGGAGCTTTTATGACCTCCCATTCTAAATCCACAGGCATTAATATGGAGTTGGTCCCCCTTTGCTGCTCTATCAGCTTCCACTCTTCTGGGCTTTCTACAAGGTTTTAGAGTGTGTCTGTGGGAGTTTTTGCCCGTTCATCCAGAAGAGCATTTGTGAGGTCAGACACTGATGTTGGACCAGAGGGCCCGGCTCACAATCTCCGTTCTAGTTCATCCCAAAGGTGTTGGATGGGGTTGAGGTCAAGGCTCTGTGCAGGCCAGTCAAGTTCTTCCATACCAAACTCAGCCAGCCACGCCTTTATGGAGCTGCTTTGTGCACTGGGGCACAGAATTTCCCAGTTTGGGATCAATAAAGTATATCTATCTATCTATCAGTCATGCTGGGACAGATAAGGGCCTTCCCCAAACTGTTCCCACAAAGTTGGAAGCAGAGAATTGTCCAAAATGACTTGGTGAGCTGAAGCATTAAGATTTCCCTTCACTGGAACTAAGGGGCTGAGGCTGAGCCCAGAAAATCAAGCCCAAACTGCTGGAAGTGGAGGTCACATGACTGCTAGTGCAGAACGCACAAGAGCTCAGTCCTTAAGCATGCACAGGTGTGTTAACTGAAGATAGGAGCTCATACAGGTTTAAGTCTCCTGAGCTCCTTCACTCTCTGCACTTCAGCTGAGGAGGAGCCCTTTGTTCTTTGTTCCTGAATTTGCTTGAAAATGACGCCACTCAACTTCATCCCTTTTAACTGAATGCAAAAGAAAGAGAATAAATGCTGTAAAATGGAACCTGTAGTCCTGTAAAAGTCCTGTAAAACATATAGCATTATCCCTCCTTCACCACACCTTACAGCTGGCACAGTGCAGTCAGGCAGGGAACCTTCTCCTGGCATCCACCAAACCCAGACTCCAGACAGCGAGATAGAGAAGCATGACTGGTCACGCCACAGAACATGTTTCCACCGTGTCGGACCCTGTAGACTCAACTGACAAATGTGGAATAATCACTTCAAATGATGCCTGAGTCTACATGGTTCTGATTATAAGGCCAACTCAAGTCTAAATGGTCCTCGTTTCCATCGCAAATCTGCAGGTTTTCATGGTGCAGCTTTTATTGTGAAATTTGGAAATGACAAAAAGTACAACCAACAAAGTAGTAGAACTTATTTATTGGTATTTCTGCTTTACTAGACAGTGACAGGAAAGGCAGGGACAAGGCCTTTCCTCTTCCCATTCTCTTTTGTATGCATGACCTTCTACTTTCGTCCATTGTTTTGATCTGGCAGAATAGTATTTTGAATTCATCAGTGCGGAGAAAAAGTAGCCAAAAAGGTCTATTCTTCCACAGTTTATCTAAAATCTAATGAGGCTCATTTTCTCATTTCTCCAGACTCATTTCCGGCGAGCAAGGCTGAAAGATAGGGATCTTTCCCTCGCTGCTTAGCATCTGAATAACACATCAAACGCTTTGGCCTCTCACCCTACTGCCTCCCTTTGCTCTTTTTTTTTTAATTGTATTCTCCCTGTTGATTTTGTGGTTTCTTCATTCTTCTGAGACTGGGGAGCACCTGTTTCAGGGCATTCACTGCTTGTTTGCATGGCTGCAGCAGGTGTGACACTGATGCCACTGTGCTAGGCACACACTGGTTTACCAAATATCAGCTGTGGCTGCATCTGTTTTGTGTTCAACCACCTAAGGCAAAATAACTGCCTGGCACAGCTCTCCATAAACCACACCATTTGCCTAGGGTTTTATCCAAGTCACGCTTGGTTTTGAGGGATAGCCTACTATATATATATCTTGGCAGCTAGGACTGAATTTAGACTTGCACGAGCTTGCCTGCCAGGTCAGTATTGTATATGCCTTTGCTGTTAAGCTCCAGATCATTTTAAAGGTCGACAATCTATCTAGACAACTGGTTTTGGGAGGTAGGTCATGCAGTCGGGAACCAAGAAGCAAATATTCCCATACATATCTGGAAAATGTAATAGAACATGTGATGAATGCTCAATCAAAATGATGGTTTATTGAAAATGTGTCAGTATTCACTGTAAATCTCTGCTATCCAGACACCGGAAGGAGCATAAATCTAGAACTTTCTAAAGCTGTTGCAATGAAGGTAAGGTGTCTTTTCATATACATTATGTGACCAAATTTCTAAAACTAATGAACACCTGAAACAGTAAGTAAGATGAAGGCACATAACATCATGTACACCAACTTATTCTCTGATAACTTCTCCTCAACCCAACTAGTGGCTTCAACCAGTAAAACCTTGTCTGGCTCTGTTTCTCATCACCTTTGCCACCATACAAGGTAAGCACTTTCATATGACTAATGAGTATTAATATTCTTTTTTTGTCTGAGCATCATTGACAACCATGAAAATCACAGAAAATGAAACATTATTTTTAAGCTATTGATTTTCAAAAGGTGGGTCCTAGCATACAGATAAGTGGGTCATGGGAACACTGCATCAACACATTCTTTTCTCAGTGATAAAGAACAGAAATGTTTAAATCATGCAATGTTGATACAGTTTCTACATCATTTCTGCATTAAGCCCCCTAAAACACCACAATCTGACAAAATGGACAATTTTTTTTTTTTTTTTTTTTTTTAAAGAGCAGCCGATGCGCAATCTAAAAACAATAACAAGGTTTACTCTCCACAAACAAAAAGGCATTTACTAGTAACTGACATGATGTTTTTACTGATTTTGCTCAAATTAAATGTAAAACAATGAGACAATGTCTCACATATAAATATGGAGATATACTGAATTTGATATACTAAATTTACTGTAATGATAGATATAAGTGCTTTGATAGCTTAACTACTTATTTTGACAACTTTGTTTTACAAACTAATTGGTGGGAGAGATGAGAACTTGAAGTTCCTCTACATGTGCGTCCTTGCATGAAAAAGTTTTTTGGAACCCCTGATTTAAGCACTGTCAAATTCACAATATGTTAATTAAAGCCAACTGTGTCTGCCGGATCAGTAATGAAAGATCTGAATCAAATCCTCTCTCGTTGTCATTTTCACTCCCTTCACATGTTGTTGTTGGTTGCTAATCATTGTCTCCCTTCATATCCCTTTGGTCAAAGCATATTTGTGACATGACATCAAATCTTTATGCATTAATTGGCACACCATAATGTAGTTAAAACAATGTGTTGGTAATACTGGTCAATGTAGTATTTCTTAACCAAGAACTAAAAGATTTGAATTCCAGTGTATTTTGTATAGAACTGAAAATGATTAATTATTCCAATTAACCAAGAATTCATCTACCAAGTAAATCATGTGGCAGGTCTGTACAATTAGCAGTTACTAAAGGTAAGGCAAACCCCAAGTAACAAAATCTATTGATTGCTGATCCATAATGTTGTTGCAGAAAATATTAAGATGAAGCATATTTGGGTGTGTGTGTGTGTGTGTGTGTGTGTGTGTGTGTGTATTTTAATCTTCTCGTCAGCTCCATGCAATGCAATGATGGTGAATTGCTCTGAACCCAGCCCCCGCTCCCTGCTGGAGGCTCTAGCTCCAGTCTTTAAGCTGAACTCCATAAGGCCGGTGATAAACATCTCGACCCCCACAACTGTCAGCACTGACTTCATCCTGTATGGAATCCTGGGAGTGGTATGTTAAATAGATGTTCCTCACAATACATTTTATTTAATAATGGAATCTGATGGGATAGGTTATAGCCTCGGTAAACTGTATGATAAAATATGGTGAAAAAATAAAGCATAGTATGGAGAGCACTTATCTATTATTTTCATTTGGCATATATATGAATTGACAAAGATGTGCATATAATAACATACATAGAGGTATACATATTCACACTTTTTTCTTTTTGGTTTTTTAATTCACATAATCAAGGATTGCATTAAGGTCCTTTGTAAATAAAGTAAGTTGTTACTGGTTTTGAATAACTGAATAACTGATAACGTATATAATGAGAAATGCGTTTCCTAGAGTACAGACCTCTGCCAGATCAGGTATTCGCCTTACTCACTTCATCACCATGTTTGGTTAACTGATGCTGACAATTTAAACTGTCACGAGGTCAGTGTAAACCGTCCAAAATTCTAAATGTTGTCCTTTTACTTTGTTCTAGTTCTTATTTGCTTAAAAACACACTATTCAAATTTGGAAAAAAATGACATTAGATTGATTTAAACTCCATGTTCCGGGAGAAAAACAGAATATCATCAAGACAAACAAAAATGAAGGGGTTCAGAGCAAGCTGTTTGTTGAAGGCCTCACCTAAGTGGTGATACTCAGGCGGGATAGAGGAAAGATCAAGAGCCTCAGACACTAGAGCTGAGGCACCGGGGGCCAAGGCTGATTGGAGGAGTGAGAGTGGCAGAAAACAAACCATCTGACATTGGAACTGGAAGACCAATCAATATGAGGGATGTGGAGTGTTAACCAGGGCCAACACAGGACTACAGCAGTGAGGGGAGATGAGACCTTGGCGAGGTTGCCACTGTTATCCAGGGGTGTGAAGAGAGCCTCGCTGCTTATCCCAGCTTGAGTGACGAGCAGAATCAATGAAATTTGTGTCAGCGCTGGAGTCAACGAGTCTCCTGGCTCCACATGAGGCAGGCGTTGAACTGCATACAAGTGGGGGAGTTACCAGAAGAGCTGGCAGTTTTGCTTTTCAGGCCCCCCACAGTTACTGATGAGCCCCGTCAGTAGGCGAGGAAATGGCCTGCTTGGCTGCAATAAATGCACACTCCAGCCCTCAAACGGAGGTGACACTCAGATGAAGACAGGTGAGCCTGACCCAGTTGCATGGGTTCACCAGGGGAGTCAGGAGGAAAGCTGCAGAGAGGCACTTGGGATGAAGCTGAGCTGGTGGGCTGGCTCAGGGAGGTCGGTGTGGCAGGCTGCGAGAGTTGGAGAGAGAGGGACAGTTAGACTTTTCCCTACGACGATTATCTAACCAGATACACAGGAAAGTCAAGGCATCTAAATTATTTTTTTCATCCCTGGCAGCTACACTATATTACCAAAAGTATTCGCTCACCTGCCTTTACTCATACTATGAACTGAAGTGCCATCCCATTCCTAACCCATAGAGTTCAATATGATGTCGGTCCACCTTTTGCAGCTATTACAGCTTCAACTCTTCTGGGAAGACTGTCCACAAGGTTGAGGAGAGTGTTTATAGGAATTTTTGACCATTCTTCCAAAAGCGCGTTGGTGAGGTCACACACTGATGTTGGTCGAGAAGGCCTGGCTCTCAGTCTCCGCTCTAATTCATCCCAAAGGTGTTCTATCGGGTTCAGGTCAGGACTCTGTGCAGGCCAGTCAAGTTCATCCACACCAGACTCTGTCATCCATGTCTTTATGGACCTTGCTTTGTGCACTGGTGCACAGTCATGTTGGAAGAGGAAGGGGCCCGCTCCAAACTGTTCCCACAAGGTTGGGAGCATGGAATTGTCCAAAATGTTTTGGTATCCTGAAGCATTCAAAGTTCCTTTCACTGGAACTAAGGGGCCAAGCCCAGCTCCTGAAAAACAACCCCACACCATAATTCCTCCTCCACCAAATTTCACAGTCGGCACAATGCAGTCTGAAATGTACCGTTCTCCTGGCAACCTCCAAACCCAGACTCGTCCATCAGATTGCCAGATGGAAAAGCGTGATTCATCACTCCAGAGAACGCGTCTCCACTGCTCTAGAGGCCAGTGGCGGCGTGCTTTACACCATTGCATCCGACGCTTTGCATTGCACTTGGTGATGTGTGGCTTGGCTGCAGCTGCTCGGCCATGGAAACCCATTCCATGAAGCTCTCTGCGTACTGTACTTGGGCTAATCTGAAGGTCACATGAAGTTTGTAGCTCTGTAGCAATTGACTGTGCAGAAAGTCGGCAACCTCTTTGCACTATGCGCTTCAGCATCCGCTGACCCCTCTCCGTCACTTTACGTGGCCTACCACTTCGTGGCTGAGTTGCTGTTGTTCCCAAACGCTTCCATTTTGTTATAATAGAGCTGACAGTTGACTGTGGAATATTTAGGAGCGAGGAAATTTCACGACTGGATTTGTTGCACAGGTGGCATCCTATGTCAGTTCCACGCTGGAATTCACTGAGCTCCTGAGAGCGGCCCATTCTTTCACAAATGTCTTGTTTCACAGTCTGCATGCCTGAGTGCTTGATTTTATACACCTGTGGCCAGGCCAAGTGATTCGGACACCTGATTCTGATCATTTGAATGGGTGAGCGAATACTTTTGGTAATATAGTGTAGCTCAGCTTTGATGTTATCATTCATGGAGAAAAACTCCCTGCAGTGACTCGTCGTTCCACCCACACTCAGCTGATAATATACTAAACTCCACAGACTACAGACTGGAAGACCTGATGCAAAGAAAGAACCTGTGTAGCTGCTTGTACCTGGTGTCTTAAGTAATCATGGGTGTGCTTTGGGTGTACCATGCAGTAAACCAATGAGAGTGCCCTGTCCGATTCCTAGTGTTGTAGTACTCGAGATCGGTCTTGGTCTCGAGACCGGTCTCGAGACCACTTTTTGAGGGTCTCGGTCTCGTCTCGGAATCGAAGGCATTTTCACTCGGTCTTGTCTCGGTCTTGGACTGGGCGAACTCGGAATTTTTGATCAAGACCGCTCGAGACCAGTCTCTCATACTTTGATAAGAGAAAAAAGAAAAGTGCAGCTGCTGCCTTCCCGGTGTCACACAGCCTTTGCGACACCTTGTGTGACACGCCCCCTGAATACGCAGAGTGGATAAAGACGGCTGGAAAAGCGGTGCTTATGTTGGGCGTCCCCGGGAAATCGCCTGGCTGACTTTCTCTCTTGTTGCATAAGTCAGTGGCAACGAGTACAACGTCTCGGCGAGTGTGTTCTATGGCTCATGGTGGACTGGCTGACGTGCGGCAACATGCAGGAGGGGATAGACATACACTATATTACCAAAATTATTCGCTCACCTGCCTTTACTCATACTATGAACTGAAGTGCCATCCCATTCCTAACCCATAGAGTTCAATATGATGTCGGTCCACCTTTTGCAGCTATTACAGCTTCAACTCTTCTGGGAAGACTGTCCACAAGGTTGAGGGGAGTGTTTATAGGAATTTTTGACCATTCTTCCAAAAGCGCATTGGTGAGGTCACACACTGATGTTGGTCAAGAAGGCCTGGCTCTCAGTCTCCGCTCTAATTCATCCCAAAGGTGTTCTATCGGGTTCAGGTCAGGACTCTGTGCAGGCCAGTCAAGTTCATCCACACCAGACTCTGTCATCCATGTCTTTATGGACCTTGCTTTGTGCACTGGTGCACAGTCATGTTGGAAGAGGAAGGGGCCCGCTCCAAACTGTTCCCACAAGGTTGGGAGCATGGAATTGTCCAAAATGTTTTGGTATCCTGAAGCATTCAAAGTTCCTTTCACTGGAACTAAGGGGCCAAGCCCAGCTCCTGAAAAACAACCCCACACCATAATTCCTCCTCCACCAAATTTCACAGTCGGCACAATGCAGTCTGAAATGTACCGTTCTCCTGGCAACCTCCAAACCCAGACTCGTCCATCAGATTGCCAGATGGAAAAGCGTGATTCATCACTCCAGAGAACGCGTCTCCACTGCTCTAGAGGCCAGTGGCGGCGTGCTTTACACCATTGCATCCGACGCTTTGCATTGCACTTGGTGATGTGTGGCTTGGCTGCAGCTGCTCGGCCATGGAAACCCATTCCGTGAAGCTCTCTGCGTACTGTACTTGGGCTAATCTGAAGGTCACATGAAGTTTGTAGCTCTGTAGCAATTGACTGTGCAGAAAGTCGGCGACCTCTTTGCACTATGCGCTTCAGCATCCGCTGACCCCTCTCCGTCACTTTACGTGGCCTACCACTTTGTGGCTGAGTTGCTGTTGTTCCCAAACGCTTCCATTTTGTTATAATAGAGCTGACAGTTGACTGTGGAATATTTAGGAGCGAGGAAATTTCACGACTGGATTTGTTGCACAGGTGGCATCCTATGACAGTTCCACGCTGGAATTCACTGAGCTCCTGAGAGCGGCCCATTCTTTCACAAATGTCTTGTTTCACAGTCTGCATGCCTGAGTGCTTGATTTTATACACCTGTGGCCAGGCCAAGTGATTAGGACACCTGATTCTGATCATTTGAATGGGTGAGCGAATACTTTTGGTAATATAGTGTAGAATAAAAATGAGAACGGACAGGAACCAAACGGCAGTGTCAGTTTTTCATAGCTGTCACGGCTCCCGAGGTCGATACAGTAAGGGACATCATTATATGATAAGCTTGATTTCCTATATGGTTGTGTATTTAGCAGAAGATGTCAGTGCTTATGCTGATGTGGGCATATACCCTACAGCACAGTTTCTCAAATGGGGGTACGCACACCCCTGGGGGTAAGTGGAGGAACTCCAGGGGGTACGTGAGATTTTTAAAATTTATACAACAGGTAGATCCGACCAAGCAATCTGACTGGTCAATCAGAAGTTTAGAATGTGCTCAAATGAGCATGACAGCACGGCTAGCTGTGCTCAAATGAAAAATACCTCATCACTGAAAATATTACTCCGCCTATATCTTATTGCCAGAGTCTGTGTGGTTTCCATGGCAACACGGAACGTTTCACTGAAACCCGCATCAAAAACCGATGTCAACTTTGTTAGTCTGCATAATGGACCGATTTGTTGTCAATTTTGATTTCTTTGGCGACCTAAGTTTGGATAAATGGCTGGACGAGGAAGACAAGACAGAAACAGATAAAGCCAAGATATGCGAGAGTGACGAGTGACGAGCTGGATCAGGTGGAGAGGTCAGGAAATGAAGCCGGTATGGCCCAGTCAAAGTCTTGGGCTGTCAAATGTCTACAAGACTGCCTGACAAACACCGGGCAAACAGCTGATTTTTCAGGTGTAAGTAAAGAAGAGCTAAACAAGATCCTCTGTGAATTTTATGGAGCTTTATTTTCTATAATAAAGAGAATGAAATGCACAGACAGTACCCGCTGAAACAGATTCAGCACCACGGACAGTACTCGCTGATGCAGATTCAGCACCACGGACAGTACTCGCTAAGGCAGATTCAGCACCACGGACGTAATAGTACCCGCTGAGGCAGTGTCAGCACCACGGACAGTACCAGTAAGATTTTCCACGGAGATGTGCAGGCAATAACTTTGTTCTTGTTATTAATGTATTAATCATTATTCATTTGTTTAGTCTTTATGAGTAGCCTTGGCCATTGATTTAATTAATTCGTCAGTTTGTTTGCATCTGTACATTGAAATGAACATTTTAATAAATCAACACATCTGTGAAAACTGTCGTCTTTATTTCAAAGGTAAGTTCCAGTGTCGGTCTGGCGCCGACACTGGAAAGCAGTAACCTATATTTAAATATAACTGTTCATTATAAGTTCGTTGTAGATAAAGATCAGCTGTGTTGGTGAGTCGTTGTCATGGCACCTGTTAGATTATGACTGAGAAGTCAGCAGAAGTATCAGTCCATGAAAAAATGATTTTTTTCCAGCGGATATTCTAGTTACAACATGATTGAGCTAGCAAAGCAGTTTTGTGTTGCTATGTGTGGTATTTATTCAGTTTTGGGAAATCACGATATCTAGAAAACATGATAAGCCCAAGTTGGCTGGCTGACAAGGACTAGTTAACGCCAGATCTCATGTATTTCCGCTGAAACGGAGAGAATACTAGCAAAAAACTTTTATATTTTGAGAGCGAAATGGCCACAGTATGAAAACATGTTGATTATACATTTTATTTTGCTGGTAATAGTTTTATAATTGCATTATTACACTGGAAGGTGTGCTTGACCGTCATTATTGTAACTTCACACCCTCTCGTGTAATAATGCTTAAATATATGTTAAAAAAAATAGCATCCATGCAAGGTTCCTTAAAAATCATTATTTAGCCTAATAAATATTCATTAAAATATAAATGGAAGTTCATAAACGGAATTTTATAGTCAGTATTCAGTATTCAATTTCATCATCCTGAAATGAGTCAAACTATAGCTGTCAAAGCACCAAAATGCAAAATGTTCTCAAATTGCTTAAATTAAAGACCCATGTTCAAGAAACCTTGCTGATTTTTTTTTTTTCATTTAGTTCATTTAATTTAGGTCTTATTCCTTTTTCTTTTAATCTTTCTTTATGAAATAGCATATTTATCATTGCTTGTCAGGTCAATGATGGCGTACTTTTTACAAGAAGTCAAACAACAGATTTCCTTAGATTTGAGATTTGTTTCATTGTGCTGGTTAGAAAACAACAGCATTTTGTTTTTGTTGCTGTTGCATTTGTTTAAAAGCAAACTAAGTTTAAAAGAGATACCTGTCATTTTGTTCTATTGTGTTAGGATTTTTCTTTAATATATATGGTCTTGGTCTCGTCTCGGTCTCGACATCCAAATGTCTTGGTCTCGTCTCAGTCTCGACCTCCAAATGTCTTGATCTTATCTTGGTCTCGGCACTCTCTAGTCTCGGTAATGTCTTGGTCTCGGTTGGTGTGGTCTTGACTACAACACTACCGATTCCCTTTAAAAGCCATGGGCTCTTGCACCTTAGTGGATTGATATTGTTGGTGCATTTGCCACGTAAGAAGGAAAGCTTCTCTGCAGAGGAAATGGCTGTGCTCATGCTTGTGCAGCTGCAGTTTGCTTGACTGCAGGCCTTCAGTACACTGGAGCTATACCTGGTGACATCAAGCAAATCGACTGGAGCCACCACCTGGGTGGAAACAGAGGGCATAACCGTCCTTGTTTTAGCAACCTTTCTCCTGAATTTAGTGATGTCTCTGGCCTCTGCAGGTGGCTTTCTCTGATTTGCAGCCAACATTTGCAACATAACCTGCGACTGAGCACACAGTAC
The DNA here is from genome assembly GCF_902150065.1 of Myripristis murdjan. Taxonomy (NCBI): domain Eukaryota; kingdom Metazoa; phylum Chordata; class Actinopteri; order Holocentriformes; family Holocentridae; genus Myripristis; species Myripristis murdjan. Next base: position 27,789,555 of record NC_043997.1, read on the forward strand.
TTGTGGCATCATGTCACATCAGTTGGAGGAGCTTTTTAAGTTCAGGTTGCCTTTTCCTCCATCAGTAGAGCATTATTCATCAGCTTGACCCTCTTCTACCCATACAGTGTGAGGAAAAACTCAGTCCTGGTACCTTTACACTGGTCACTGTGAGTGGCATCACATTCCCCAAGTGCTGTGTCGAGACCAGCCATAATACTTTTCTTTTTTTAAATAATATTTTTTGGCTGTTTCTGTTTTATTAGACAGTTGTGGGATGCCATGCAACAAAGAGTCTGGGTTGGATTGGAACCCAGGCTGCTGCAGCTTAGCCTCAGTGTTTTGTGCTATGTGCTCTATGTGGTGAGCCACCAGGGGGCCCCCAGCCATGGTACTGCTTAGGAGTAATTTTAGTGCAGATGCCTTGTAGGAGACAAGTCACATTCCATCAGTGCATGCATCCCAAGGAGACCCTGAAATGTGTCTGCAAATGCCCTGACAGTGACATTTATGTCCAGGATGGGGCCATCCCACTCCTCTGTCCATCTGCACTGCTCACTGAACGTAGGCCTTCCACGCCCAGTACACAAACGGGACGCACATGTCAGTGTCATCAGTTAGGGTACAGGTGGTGGGTGCCCCTGCTCCAGTTGTAGCTAATGAGGATGACATCAGCCTACTCTTGTTTGACAATACTGTCCATGTGGTTCACATGCAGAATCTTATCAGTGGTGACAATTGCTGGAAGGGAGATGACTGTGGATCAACAACAATCTTAGCAAAAACAGCAAAAAAAAAAAAAAAAAAAAAACCAGCTCAACCTCAGTATTTTCATATCTTATCAACTTAAATGGAATATATGGAATAAATAAAAATACACATACAGAAAAGACACACACATACATTTTTGCCCCTTTATAGTAAAACATATGGTAAACAGTGCACCCAAAGAATGAAAACCTTTCAGGTTGTTTCATTTGCTTAATTATCAGAGTTGGCCTCACATTTTAAAACTACTCAGTATTGCAAAAGAAAAAAAGAAAGAAGTAAAAACTGAAAAATTAATCATGATTATTTTGCATACTAAAGATGATTTTTCTTTCCCCTGAATCTTAATCACCCTGCAACCACTAAAAATTCTCTTGTGACCCACTGAGGGGTATTGACCCCCAGGTTGAGACACTGATTAGATAATTAACAATTCTGACTTGTTTTTAAGCCCAGCCGTGAAGCACTGCTTCATTAGTCTTTTCAGTCATGCTGGTGCATCTTAATGGGATAACTGACAGATACAGTCAGAAAATAGTTGAAATAGTTCAACCAGACGGTCTCTGCTACAAAGCTGACTCACACAGAACTGGACCATCAAAACATGTGACCAGCAGCAGCCCTTGTGTGGACATAAATTCGGTCACAATCTGCATGTTTAAAGCAACATCAGTAATGTGCAACCTGAAAATGCCACCTAAATGCTCTTTTACAATGAGTGTTTTGCCAATCTGGAATTTTACCTGGAAGCTGAAGGCGTTACAGTTACCAGGCTACAGCACCAACAGGCAGCCATATGGGCCCTGAAATACAGGCGAGGACAGGCTGGACAGGGAGCTGTGGCTGAATCATGCACAGTTTATTTATTTATTTATTTATTTGGAATTCCCATTAGCTGCCACCGAAATAGCAGCTACTCTTCCTGGGGTCCACAACAAAGAACAATAATTATCACATATTACAGATCTCCATAAAAACAGTTAACAATCCTAATAAAAACCTTTCCAAGACAAATAAAAGTCAAATAAAATCAAACATCACAACACCTCAACTTAACAATCAAGATTTGTTCAGTTCAATCCATTCACATTAGGGTTATTCATCATGTGTTTTTTTAGCAGCCTCTTAAAACTTGCCTTACTGGGTGCTCCAGTGATCATAGTTGGTAATGTATGCCATATTGTAATGGCCCTATAGATTACAGATCTGCATATTTCATTTGTTCTGGGTTTTTGTTTAACCATGTGACCCTTAGTAGCCTGCCTGGTAGAATACTTATGATAATCTCTCACATAATGTATTTGCGAGTACAGACAAACTGGTTGTTTGCTATAACAGATATTCCTAAAGAAACACATTAAATTGCATGCCAACCTCTCCTCTACTCTGAGCCAAGAGAGACTCGCATGCAATCGCTCAGTACTCTGCCTCACACCCAATGGACAGTTCAGTGCAAGCCTTGCCGCTTTATTCTGAGCACCTTGAAGCTTGGACAGATGTTTTTTGTCTGCACCCGACCATATTACTGAGCAGTAATCAAGGTGAGACAGCACTAGTGCCTGTGTCACTAGTACTCTAGAGGCTGGGGTAAAAAATGAGGAACACCTTCTGATGCATGATTTTCCACCACCCATTTTCCTGACAATACTGTCTATGTGTTTCTCCCATGTTAACCGTTCATCGAGTGTGACACCCAGCAATTTTACCTCTTGAACCTGTTCAATATTTGAACCTTTAAGTAATAGGCACAGCTGATTATCATCCTTGGTGGCATGTCTAGCAGTGAATACAATACCTTTGGTTTTTGCTACATTCAAAACAAGTCTATTTTCACATATCTAGTCAAGTAATAGTTGCAGCTCAGATTGAAGTGTGTTTTTTTAACTCAGTCAGGCTATTTGATGCAAGATAAACAGTTGAATCATCTGCAAAAAAGTGGCACTACATTTTTCCAAAGCATACAACATGTCGCTAGTAAATATTGCAAAAAGTAAAGGCCCAAGGCAGCTCCCCTGGGGGACACCACACTGTAAAGGTTTAAAAGAAGAAAAACTGCCATTAAAAACACACTCTGCATCCTGTTGGATAAATAACTGTTCATCCATTTGATTGTTGTTGGACTAAACCCATATGCAGTTAGTTTCATTAGCAATAAGCTATGGTCTACAACATCAAATGCTGCACTAAAATCAAGTAACACAGTTCCAACCATGATTTTTTTTGTCAGTAAAAGATAACCATTTGTCTACCATCTCTGTTAGTGCTGTGCATGTAGAATGGTCTGTCTTATAAGCATGCTGGGAATCAGAATGTAATTGATTAAATGAAAAATTGTACAATATCTGCTCAAGAACAACTTTTTCCATTAATTTACTCAGCACTGGAAGAAATTTACTCAGCACTGGAGTTGTTCATTCACATCTCATTTACTGTACACTGTGTGCATTGTTCTTTTTCATTTAACCAGTTGCTACTATTATTGGGCATTTATTGTCTCTCTAGACACATTTTCAATGTTCAATACAACATGCAGAAAATGAACCCAAAACAAACACATTTTCTCTCTTTATCATTTCCATATCTCAACATTCATCTTTCCAAATCCGTTTTGGCTGATATTGATCATCAGTGCACTGATACACAGGTACCATCAAGTATGACTCAGATTTGCACATAACAGCTCTACTAACTGAAAATCTATTGTGACTTTTTACACCTACACTGTTTCAAACACACTTTCCAACACAATTCAAAAATATTATACACCTTAAACATGACAAATAATAAATTAAACAAAAGGCAACAAGTGTATCAGTGTATCAACCAACTCTTTCACTGCTCGTTTTACTCTTGTACTTGAAAACCTGTACTTTTCAAATGTAACGGGTTACAGATTACTGGTTATCCTGTTGATAATATAATAAGTAATGCAACTATTTTAATTACCTCATTAAAGTCACGTAACGTATGACATTTGATTACTTTTTGATTACTTTCCTAACAAATGTTTTAAACTGGACAATAAAGCTGAAAAGTCCTAAAAATTGTTTAAACCAGTACTCAACACTGATTACTGTCAAACTTTTAATAAAAGTTCTTAAATATGACTTGATTCAAGATCCAAATGTTTTGATGTTCAAGCACAACCTCCAAAGCAAATTACGTCTGCAAGTCACAAACAACAAATCTGGCACACTGCCAGATGAATGGAGCCTGTGTAGATGTAGAGATGCTCCTGCCCTTGATGGTGTTGCACTTAAATTTGTCCCCAAAGCTTTGCCAACTCCCATGTCCACAGATCTGCCAAAAGAAGACATTACTGCATGGTGAGAAGATGCAAATCAAAAGCATTAATGTTGGATTGTACCTACAAGCTTATTACCAGGAAAATAGACAATCAGATGTAATCCCTTTAGAATCACCAACATTTTGATTAGTAGCTGTATTTTTTTTTCCTGAAAGTGTAATGGATTATTCCCCACCACTGATTATCCCTCAGGATTAGCCAACAGACTGTTGACACGCTACCAACCTGTAATACAGGCAAGACAGGATGAGACAAGGAGATATGGTTTGTCATTAGTCAATCATCCACAGTTGTGAGGAGCGGACAGCTGCTCATGTGCTTCTTACTACAGTCCCTGGAGCAAACCACAACCTTGTACTGCAACCTAGTGTTGAAAAACTGCAACAGCAAATTAATTATTTTGGTTATAAAACCAGATTACTTGTAAGAAAAATCTAAAATCAAATAATTATATTTATACAAATGTGACAATTTAAGGCATACAGTTACACACATACTGGAAATTTGTATGTTTCAGCATTGTACATTGTACAAGATCAGAAACATGTTTCTTGAGTATAATAATTTCCATAGCTGCTGTATCTGTTCTTGAAAGCCATGCTACTCTTCAGACAAGCCAAAGGGCTCTTCCGGCTGCAGGTATTAGCAGCAGAGCAGTCAAATGAAGTTAACCACAGCTGCACTCATTTACATTCTCTGTTCCAAAAGAAAGCCATCTGTTTTTTTCCAGGATGAAAAGGCCCAGCTTTTGACGACTTACATCTGGCTAAATTTTGTAAGTAGTGTATTCCATTTTACTTTACATCTCAAACCAATGATGACAAATATGTGTAAATTCAAAGATGGGAAAATTGCATTTCAAGTAAGTTTTCCCAGGGAACATCAAGTATCATATCAAGAAAGATCTTATTACAGTGTTTACCTCAGGTCTGCTCAGTGCAATAACACCAGTGTGTTCTTTTTTTTTTTTTCTTTTTTTTTTTTTTAGGTGTGGCAGAATGAGTTTGTCTCCTGGGACCCGATCCAGTGTGGCACTGACAAGATTTCTCTCCCCAGGAAGAAATTTTGGGTGCCGGATGCTGTTATCAATGAATTGTGAGTTCCACATAGTGTTTGGTACAACGTTTAAACATAAGAAAGTATATACAATACAGAACAATTTAATGCATCTGGAGAGTGCAGCCTTCCTAGCTCTTAAAAAACTCCTAACCCTAACCTTACAATCCATGACTGTAGTTCCTCTGCCAGTTAGTGCCCCCTCTGCGGTGCATTGGCATCAAGATGCTGTGCTGTGTTTCAACAGTACAAAACACAGATGTTAGCTCCACTATATAGTTATTGCCCATGAAAGCACATCATTGAATCTAAACTGCTGCTGACTTGTTGCCATTATATATGGCATATTAAGCCCCATGCATAATAGATCTCCTAACAGCCCCCATCCAGAGCTGAGGCGCTCTTGAAGGCTGTAGGAATGGCAGAATGTACGTGTTGGCAACTAACCCTGGACAGTGACCATTTGGGATTTTACATTTCTATGCCTTATTTCAATAATGCATTGGTTCAGAAGTGAACCCTGGTCCAAGCTAGAACTGCTTAACACTGAAAACCAATTTCTCCGTGAGAGATACTTAAGTTGTCTACTACTAACACAGGCATCTATTTCTGCGTGTTATTAGTGTAAAAGCAGCAAAGTTAAACAAGTCACACTCTCTGCTTGTCTTCCAGCATGTATCAAAACACAGCGCCTGATGTCCCATATGTGCATCTGTACCACAATGGTTACATGCATGATGCTTTACCTGTCAGAGTGGTCAGTTCTTGTCACCTCAACATCTACACCTTCCCCTTTGACATCCAGAACTGCACTCTTACCTTCAACTCCTACACACACACTGGTGAGGCACTTCATCGCTTTGTTTGCTTAAAAATTACGTCATTTATCGACTTTTATTGTCAGCCAGTATGAAATACATCTTCAGGTTAGGGTTGGGGTTACGGGTAGGATTCTTCTAAATCTCTGGTATTTATCTCTGGCAAAGCAACTTGCATTCCTCTGTATGTGCATAGGCTTCAGAATTTGATTGTCCGTGGGTGAATGAATGGGTTTTCCTCATTCCTTCAATATAATTTATAAAATTTGAACATTTGTTTGTACTTTTCAAATGTACTTTTTGCACGTACTTTCATTTTTACATTTTTGCATGTTTTTGTGACCTGAATATGATTGGTGTTGTTTTAAAAAGCAGACTGTGAATGGCTAAGTGGTTAGCCACCCATGATGACCTCTCAAGAAACATGGAAAAACATGTAAATATAAATGTCCAAATCTTGAGGTATCTACTTAAATCACAGGCTGACATGGATGATTATGTGGGAGAAAAAAAAAATCACCAGAGAGAAAATGAATTGGATAAAGAATTTCATATTTGCGCAAAGTTCTGTATGCAGTGTTACACTGCTTTCTCAAGTCAATTCAATTCCAAAAACCTCGAGCACAACCCGACTCTGGGTGGCAGTCATCTGCCTCAACCAGAAAGGTTGAGAGAGAGAGAGAGAGAGAGAGAGAGAGAGAGAGAGAGAGAGAGAGACAGACAGACAGACAGACAGACAGGAGCACATTGCAGGACATAGAATAATGCAAGTTCAACATAGGGCTGTATAGTAATACAGTGGTGATAATAGCAGTAACGACAATATTAATAGTGTTGCAACAACAGTCTGAGGCATATTATGGCTTTGAATTGACACAAATAATTTTTTTTTAAGTAAGCTGGCCAGTGAGGCAAATCCAACACAAATATACAGTGAACAATATCTCCACTCTATACAGTGGTAAGCAAAAGTTTGGGCATCCCTCTGAGATTTCTTGATAATTTGCTCTACCTTTATAAGAGAAGATCACAGCAACAAGATTTGTTTTCCTACAAAGATGTAGACATTTGAGTGTTTTCCAGACCGAAATTCTTAGAGTAGCATTACATAGTTTTATTATAATAAAATAAAACGTAAAAAATGTGACGTGCAAAAGTTTGGGCACCCTTTAATCGCATTCATTTCAAGACCTGTAGGGATTTATAGCTGACAGGTTGCTGCACAAAATTGCTTTGATTAGCTTGTTAGACCTTCAGTTACAAAGACAGGTGGAACCAATCATGAAAAAAACTGTTTAACATAGGTAATTGCTGGCTGTGCTTGTCCTAGGTTCTTTCTTAAAGAGTGGCAACATGGGGGCCTCTAAACAACTCTCCACTGACCTAAAAACTAAGATAATTCATTATTATTAATTAAGAGAAGGGTACAAGAAATTATCTGGAAGGTTTGGACTGTCTGTCTCCACAGTCAGAAATGTAGTGCAGAAATGGAAGGCCACAGGAACTGTCCTTGTGAAGGAAAGATGTGGTAGGCTGAAAAAAAAAAATACAGGAAAGGCACAGGTGAAGGATGGTTAGAATGGTCACAGACAAGCCACAGACCACCTTTAGAGAACTACAAGAACATCTGGCTGCTGATGGTGTAGTTGTTCATCGTTCCACAATCCAGCGTACTTTGCACCAAGAAAAGCTCATTGGAAGGGTGAAGCGCAAAATGCCTTTCCTGAGTGTTCATCACAAGAAGAGTCGCATGAGATATGCAAAAGCACATCTGGACAAGCCAGAGGCATTTTGGAAAAAAAAATACTGCGGTCAGATGAGACTAAGATAGTTATTTGGTCAGAACAAGAGGAGGTATGCATAGCGAAATAATACCACACTGAATCCCATGAGAAGAACTTACTGCCTACTGTGAAATTTGGTGGAGGGTCCATCATGTTACGGGGCTGCGTGGCTAGTACAGGTACTGGAAACCTTGTTAAAGTTGAGGGCCATATGAATTCGTCTCAGTATCAGCAGATTCTTGACAAGAATGTTCAAGAGTCGGTAACAAAGTTGAAGTTACGCCGGGGTTGGATTTTTCAGCAGGACAATGACCCTAAGCACTGTTCAAAATCCACCAAGGAATTCATGCAGAAGCACAAGTACAATGTTCTGGAATGGCCATCCCGTACCCCAGACCTTAACATCATTGAAAATGTATGGATTGATTTAAAGCAGGCTGTCCACGCATGGAAGCCAAGAAACCTGACTGAACTGGAGGCGTTTCATATGGAGGAATGGCCCAAAATACCACCTGCCAGACTTCAGGGACTTGTCTGTGGCTATAGGAGGCGTCTACAGGCTGTTACTGCAGCAAAAGGAGGCTCTACTAAATATTAATGGAATTATGTCTTTGGGGTGCCCAAATTTATGCACATGCCTATTTTTGTTTAAATGCACATAAAAATGTTTCTATTGGACCAATAAAAATGATTTTACTACTGAGATGTTTCTGTTTCCATAAGGTGTAACATATGTTAAAATGAAGTTGCTGCTTCAAAAGCTCAGCAAGTGACAAACTGATGCAGTTATTTTCCTAAGGGGTGCCCAAACTTTTGCATACCACTGTATAATATACCATAATTGTTAAAGTGCTTGGAAAATCTAAAAATCGGTTTAAATCTTATTACTATAATAATATGACATCTGAGTACCGAGAGCTTAACTATGGTGTTCCTCAGGGGTTGGTCCTTGGCCCGCTCCTATCCTCTATTTACATGCTCCCTCTGGGTGATATTATTCATAGTTATTACATCAGCTTCCATTATTATGCCGATACTCAGATCTTCATCCCCATCAAGCACAATGACCACTATGCATTGGCTAACCTTGAGGCATGTGTATGCTATTAAAGCTTAGATGTCCTAAAATTTGGCAATGCTTAATACTGGCAAAGCTGAAATGCTAGTCAGTGGAACCCCTTAAGCACCTTTTTAGTGATCTTATCCTTAATTTTGACAACTGCCTCATCCCTCAAAACTCTATAGCTAAAAAACCTTGGTGTGATTTTTGACTCTAGTCTTTAGTCACTTATATCAAAAACATTACCAAAACTTCTTTTTATCACCTCTGCAATATCACAAAATTTAGGTGTATAGTAGGTATGGCTAATTTAGAAACTAGGGCTCATACATTTGTCATGTCTCACCTTGAATACCCCACTGTTCTGTAGTCTGGTCTGCCTGCAGCTGGTATCAAAAGTCTTCAGCTGGTCCAAAATGCTGCTGCCAGAACCCTGACCAAAACAAGGAAGTTTGACCACATAACACCAGTCCTGGATTCCCCTCACCGTCCCCCAGTTCATGCCAGGGCAGATTTTGAAGTCCTCTTCTTGACTTATAAGATTCTAGATGAGCTTGCATCAGCCTAACAATCTGATTTCATCATATCCTAAACATGTTTTCCCTGTTTCAGCTGGGTTTTAGGGGGTTTGTTTTTTTCTTGCCTGCTATGAGGATTAAGGAAGGGGGTGTTTGTTGAATTTCTGTGGGCCCTTTGAGACTGTAAACTTGAACTTTCAACAGACACCATAGAGCATAAATCAAATAGCAGAATTCAAATGATCAATAATGTGTCTCTCTTTGTCTCACACAGGCTATTTAACCTATTTTAGCCCCCAACTGTTTACAGACTCCATCAGTGTCTGACACACTTTTTATGATGTTTATCTCCTGTGTATCTGTATCTCTTCATCAGCAACGTGTTTGCTCTCAATCTTGACTGCTGTCATATTTCTGAACTAATGAATATCCCTCTCTCCCTCCATCCCAAACACCCACCCACATAGTGGAAGAAATAAAGATGGTCCTGGGGATGCCGGTGGAGGGAATTTTGCAAGGCTCGAAAAACACGATGATCACCATGGGGGAGTGGGAGCTGCTGGATATCACCTATCATAAACACATGCTAGGAGGCGAAAATGGCTTCGACGAGCTTGCATTCCATGTATAATTAATGTCTGATTGGACTGAAATTGTACAGTGATAATAATACATTTTATTTGTATAGCTTATAGCAAGATATTCAAGGAAACAAATAGATAGATTTTTTTTTCCCTCCCTCAATATAGATCAGGATACGGCGCAGAGCTACCCTCTATGTTATGAACCTCATACTCCCTAGCTGCTTCCTGATCACAGTGGACCTCTTCAGCTTCCTGTTGCCTCCGCAGAGTGTGGACCGGTCCTCCTTTAAAATGACCCTCATCCTGGGCTATACTGTCTTCCTGCTCATCATGAATGACCTGCTGCCTATCACTGGAAACACCATACCTCTCATAAGTCAGTAAGACACTGTTGCAAATACACTAAATTCTACATCTATTTTTCAGGTCCCTGCGTTTCTGCTAAAGTCATTATTGGTTGCCTGTAATGTTAGCTCAATCAAGGCATTTGGGCTTGTTTTGCTGTTGTACTCAATGTTGTCTGTTACATGAAAGGTCATACATCTCAGGAATCGGCACATGGAGGTGTTGGTGTGCAATGTGAGGACAGCTAGTTGTCTTGCAATTACAAGTATAAAGTGCAAAACATCAGAAAGATCTTATTTCTAAATTTATGTCTGCAGGCTTGACTCTATAATAAAACAGCACTGCAAGCAGTCATGGATGGGGCAAGCCTTTTTAAATAATGCATTAGTGGTAATAAATAATAAATTAATGATCTGCATATCCTTCACTGGCACACATTTTTTACATAGCTTGCAGACAGGCACTATAATATTCTCACCTTTGGCATCTTGATAAAAGCCATAATGTAATTGAGTAGAGATGTTACATTTCTCTTGAACACTAAAACCTTAATTGTCCTTGCTGGCATTTCGCTGGTGTGCTGCAACCGGCCCCTGGTGATCAGATCACCTATTAGCAATCTCAACTAGCCATGATTGGAAGATAGGAAAATAGATCACCTAACCCTAGTGCTGATGGTATATAACCATCAGAGTGGGTGGCTATGCAGACACCTACAAATCTTAAATGTTGTGCAAGACTAGTAATACAAGTCTATAATAAAATGTGTTTTTAATTCAGTTTAATTTTCTGTGATTTGAAGTAGCTCTCCCTGGCCTTCCGGACTTGCTGCCTGCGTCGTGTAGCAATGATAGCAACCCCTCTCAATTTACAACATTTTTGCACCACTTCAGAGGAGTTCATATGTTTTACAATAATTACATTTACATGAAGGGTGTTCTGATTTGGTCATTTTTGGGGCAATAGCACATGCTCTTCCCTGTGGAAACTTGAGTGAATTTGCACCTTGTGCGCACCTTCTCCTTTCTCTGTTCCAGATGTATTCTTCTCTCTCTGCCTGGCTCTGATGGTGGCCAGTCTCCTGGAGACTATCCTCATCACCAACCTCCTTTGTGGTTCCGCTAACTTCTCTCCACCCCCCTACTGGGTCCAAGTACTGGTTCTTCGTGTCCTAGGCTGTCTTGTTGGCCTGCCTCCAAAGCCCAGAGAACAAAAAGAAGCAGGTATAAGACTTAGAAAATGATTACCCTGGTTGCCGGACCCCATGAATCACAGTAATTCGATGAGGTCTGGCCTTGTGTCTATTAGAGATGATTTACCAAAGTCAGTATTTATCCCATTTACAGGCAGACAGCACAGACCAATTGTAGGTTAACTTATAGTATCATCAGGCATCGCCGCAACAAAAGCAACTTTTGTCTAAAACAGAAAAAAAAAAATCGCTTGCTGTTGGTGACATCACAAATCTTCAGAACTGCTGCCATATTTGTTTACTTGTCACAGTGCACTGTGACGACATCAGGGAACTTGTTAACCTGCTAATCAGGCATATCACACAGATTCTGATCTCAGCAGGAATTGCCACATAATTAAAAAATGTAACTTCAAAACTCTTTATTAAAGGGTTAGTTCAAATCACAAGGATTTATGAGTAATGCATGGATAGATGTTACATCAGCTGTCTGTGGCATCTGGGCCAAGCAACAGTGTAAGTAAACTGGGACAGCAAACAAACTGCATTTCAAACCACAAACAAATATGCCCCTTAAAAATTTCATTATCATGAAGGTGGGAGTGAAATTTGAAATATTGCTTTTGTATTACTGTGGTGTCAGACCAGTCATGCTATTGGAAATATTCTGTTTGCTTAAGAGCTGTTGTATTCCTACGCATAAGAGCAACTGTACACCATGGACAGCTGTTTTAGGACTAAGGTACAGACGTTTACAGGATCAACATGACTTTACAAAAATGAATGATAACAGAAGTGACTAGTGACAGCCATGAAACTGCAGCAAAACTGCAATACATGCAAGCTATGGTAGACACTTTATAGGCAAAAACACATCCTAGAAAAACTGAAGAAACAACTCCTGGCACTATTTTCTACTAAATGAACCTAACACCTGGTAAATAAGACACCCTTATCCCAACTGTTTTCATTTAAAACATGTTGTGAGTCTTATAAACAGGTGCGTCCCACACACCAGTAAAATGCAGAGACAGGTTGGATCTCAATATGGGTTTATTTATAGGTCTCTGGTTTGGATCCAGTGTTGTGCCAGCAGATGGTGCTGTTGGCTAGAGCTTGTGTGTGCCATGCCACAGTGCTTTTTGTTATCTGCACCATGTCAGGAGGATATAGCCAGTAGCTACACAACTATTACAGCTTCAGTCATTTAGCTGTAGGGTACAGATAACTATCTTGCCAGTGTGTATTAGGCTAAACTCAACATGGTGAAAATGGAGGGAAAATACAAGAAAAAGTTACATAGCTGCACAAAAACGTTTTACATTGTTGACTTTACTGAATGCAAATGAAAGTCGCTACTCAGAAGAAGTTTAATGTCAGTTAGAAATTGGTTTGTCTGGCGGCAAGGCAAAAGTCTTGAGCAAAAAGTTTGAGGCCATGGCAACAGACAACAAAAAAGAGTGAATAGAGGGAGAAAATGTTTCTGATAAAGGATGTCTGTACATGAAAGCTGTTTGGAAATGAATAGCTACCCCAACATTTAAAGCCCCCCTCCAGCCATGTTCTAAGCCCCTAAAAAGCCTTGAAAAATAAACTGTTCATCAGTATTACATATTTAGAAGGGTTTTTTTCCATGTAAAAACATCTCTTTGTGCCTTAAAAGTAACTCTAAATTTTGTCCTCACTGAAAATGCACAGACCTATGAAAATGCAATCAGTGCCCTGCCTGTTTGCAAACCGGCTTGCAAGCGAAGCTTGGTACACAGGACACAGAAGTCCTGTCCTGCAAGTTATTACCATTGTGCCACATTTCATAACAAAAAAAAAAAAACTGCAAATCTCATAGTTCCACCAATACTGTTCATGAGAGACAGCCATTTCATTTTTTGGTCCTGTTGTTTTTTGAAAACAAAATATGACCAGCAGTGCAGCAGTACCACCACAGCTGGCAGAGCTGGTACTAATGATATGCAAACCGTCCCATCCCAATCTCAGATTTTAGGGAAGTGCACAGAACCCCCCCTTCAGTAGAAGATTGTGAAAGTACCTCTCTAGTGACAAACTTTGCACAGACACAAGTCAGTGTAAATTAAGGTCAGCAATTTTAGGGGACATAAACATAGGAAAAACACATTTTTGAGTGGAGGGGGACTTAAAATACACCAGTCTTTAATAGGAGGAACACTTATGTACACATGAACCCCCAAAAATAGACTGCTCTTTATACAGCAATGTGACTTATTTACAGTTTTTTTAAAGTACATACACAATGAAAAAACAGCCATGATCAAACATACAGAACACATCAAAACATTCATACTCTGAAATTCAGCTGAAATTCAGTCCTAACTCCTGATTCTTAAACACTCACCTGCAGCTCACCTGGATGTTGAATGTCTTATTTCCAGCCTTTCGCATTGCTCAGTCCATGAGGCTAACTGTCCCCACTGCCCAGTGTTGTCAGTGTTTGTCTCTGTTAATGTTTGATGTGTCCCACTCTCAATTTTCCACCAACCCTTTTCTCTCCCTTTTAAAAATGTTTTCAGTCAAATTGAGTGTTTACTCAATTTTCCACTTTTTTTTTTTTTTTTTTTTTACAGAAAGTTAATCAAAGAACACTCTTTGAACAACATTTAGATGGCTGAAACATTTCAGGACTAAATGACAAATCTAAAAGTCTGCATCTTTATACACTGTGAGTTCCCCGCAGTGCACAGCTCTCACATGTTCTGTTGTGTTTTCCTAAAAAAGCTAAAGTGACACTCAGCCCTGTAGTGGCAGAAGACAGCAAGGCTGTTGAGGAAGTTCCACAGGAGAAGGGGTCAGTGGTGGAGGACAAGGTCCTGAAGGAGCTGAGGAGGCTGGGCCAGCACCTCGAGGCCATCCGCCTCCAGGTGGACAGTCATGTGAGTGGGGGCCACGGCTCTGAGGAGTGGATCCAGGTGGGCTTTATCATCGACCGCTTGCTGTTTGGCCTCTACATCCTTTTCATATCTTTGAGCTTCATTGCCATCATCATTATCTGGGTCAACTCATACAGCAAATAGACAAGTAGCATCTTTCTGAAGGGCTTCATTTATGTAATAACTTGTCAAATGATTGTTTAGTTTCCTCGATACATTATAAGTTTTACAGACTTTAGTAAAAATCTTAATATAATCATTTATTCTGCACATTGTGCTGTTCTGTATACCATACAGTCCTATTACTCTTTATAATTGTGGATTGCCATATCATCTCCATATAGATGGAATAATTACATACAGTTTAGATTAAGCCAGGTGTTAAAGTATTTGTGTCATATGCAGCCATTGCAGAATGGAACATATATTATAGAGCATAACAGTTTTGTGTGAGAGTTTTATTTCATTCATTTTGAATCTGTACCAACTTTTTTACGGGATGCTGGTAAACTAAAAAAAAAATAAATAAATAAATAAATATTTTTTGTTTTTCTTACTGTCATCATCAGTGGCATTTTATGTGTAAAATTTGGTGGGGCACCAACTACTTCAATAATAGGTTACATAGGCATACCAGGAAAACTATAGCTCTTCCCCTTGCTTCTGATTTGTTTTTGTTTTTTTAAGATGTCATTGGTCCACATGGCTCCTAAAACACTTTCTAGAGTGGCTGGCTTCTAACAGGTATACACAAACACAGAGGGAAAGAATTAAGGAAATAATCTTACATTTAAATGATGTGATATTTGGGCCATGCGTCAAAGTGTAGAGAATGAATCAGTCACTAATAAAAGCATGTCACTAATTAAGTGAAATTGATGTCCATATATGTTCACATCCTTACACATTCTGCCCTTTAGAGCCCAAATCAAAGTGGTAGTGAAGATTTGGGCTTTGGAAGTAATGAGCATGTAGGGCCACAAACCAGCAGCAAAGACCTCAAAACCACTGAAGGCCACAACAAAGTGCACAGACTTTCGAGGGATACAGATCAATTCTATAACCACAACCTTATAACAGCAAAATTAATAGATAAGCATGGACACACTGACACTCATCACCAACTGTATCAGTCAATCCAGCA
The DNA here is from genome assembly GCF_902150065.1 of Myripristis murdjan. Lineage (NCBI taxonomy): Eukaryota > Metazoa > Chordata > Actinopteri > Holocentriformes > Holocentridae > Myripristis > Myripristis murdjan. The sequence goes on from NC_043997.1 coordinate 27,805,013, forward strand.
CAACAGTGTGTCCAATGCATGGACCAGCACCACAAACCCAGGGTGATAAAATCTGATTTCCTTCCCCAAAGCTGGAGGCAAACTGGTCCATGACTTTGGGGATGAAGTCAGCATGGAGGACAGCATGGTCAATGTGTTGAGTCACGGCTGCAACTTTCAAGGTGGAAAAGTTTGATGATGTTAGTTTTCCCAGCAGTTTGACGTATGACAGCATCCCGTGGCTGGTGGCCACCAAGGTTCTAATTAACGATTTCAATTGTATGCTAGAGAATAAAATCCACTTTGTTCATTTTCTCGAGTTAGCTGGCGTCTCCTCCTCCTTGTGATTGTGACATTACCACTAAATTCCAAGCTAGTGTTGATTGGCTAGCTGACAGATAACCAGTCAGCTGTGACATATGGAATGACGTTGTAGTGGGGCTACAGTCTGTGAGCCCCACTTGTCATCTAATTCATGTGATCAACACATAGATGATGTACAGCTAATGACCCCACTGTGGCTGACTGCAGGACGCAGTCTGAACAGCAAGGAAGGACCAATAAAAAATCTTCACACAAATGATATGCTACTTCAGAAGATGCTATATTCATAGATAATAAATGATTTGAGGATTAATAGAATCTGTTTCAGGTGAAAACAGGTGGTAGAACAGGTGGCAAAGTGGCCAGGATGGTACCAAGAAGGTGAAGTGGTGATGGTTCAGGTAGGGTAGAGGCGCCACCTAGATGACCTTGGTGTCATTGCACTCATCTCAGCCTAAGTCGCCAATAAAAGTCAGGTTCAACTATCCAAATTGCACTGTTTGCTGAAGTGGCATAGAGCCCGTTATGATATATGTACCAGTACTGGTGCATATTTTACAGATGCAAGGTTCTCAGGATATGGTGTCATGCTTTTGGTAGCAGTTATCCACTCCTTGATGGGATCCCTGGATCTTCCCCACTTACAATAGCGTCATGAAGGGTTCTCCGTAAGTTCTTAAAGTTCAGTTCAAATGAATGCACAGTGGGACACTGGGTCATAGAAGTGTTCCTGCACCACATTTAAATAAAGAATATTGTTTAATAAAGGATAACTTCACCACTTATTATGCAAGTCCCATGCTGTTCTTGCCTTAACACTAGCTCATATTTCAGACAATATGCTTTCCCACCAGTACCGAGGAGACTGATTTGCTTGATTCTGACCATTTTTAACTGTCACTTAACCTCTGTTGAAAAGGATGTGAAAAAGCATTCATACACAGATAGTTACATAATCAACTCACAAATATAATCAACTCAAACTCCCATTGCATTTTCAACTGTAACTGAAATATAGATTAATCATCAAATATCAAAGTAAGAATGGCATGGAGAAAACACATAAAAAACAGTGGAGATGTTACTGCAAAGCATCCATTTACACTTCTCTTTACTCTTCCTCTCTTGTATCTTGATGTTCAGTGACTGTTATCATGCTTCTAGCCAACATCATTTTGTCAGGATTTGAAGGTCAACTGAAAGACCTACAGACAAGACTTACAACAGATAATACATTAAATTTGTGTTAAAATGTATGCATGAGTAGTCAATTTCACCACAGGCCACAGTCAATTAAATGTGTTCTAAAAAGCTACCATGTGGTTACTTTTTTCAATTTAAATGGTCACATTAATTTACCTGAATATGTCCTGCACACACACAGACACACAGACACACACACACACACACACACACACAACTCAACTGCACAGCCATTAATAGAAAATGCAATTCTAAATGATTAAGAGGTGTTTACAGTCACACTGTCACAATGAGGGACAAAGAGATCTAACATGTTTCCATGATCCAAAAAAGCACTCTACAGTTTAGTGTTTGTATAGGGTGAAATTCTTTGATGCAATACCCTTTTGCACCAATGTCAGTCCAATATGTTTAAAAGAAAATTCCCTACATGACTGAACCCTTAATGGCTGAATGGCTCCATCTAGGGTCCAAAAGAGGAGAGTCCAAACAGGCAGCCAAAAGAAAGCACATTTCAAACAAGGGCTGAATGATATGGTTAAAAAAAATCACTTTGCAATTAATTTGACAGATGTTGCGAGTGCAATATGATTTTTGAATTTTAGTAGGAATGAGAAGTTTGCAGTCTAATTCATATTTTCAATTAGAAAACTATTAAAATGTTGATAATGTGATTTTTCCTGGGGTCTGTACCAAACAAACATGTTTTCTTACATCTGAGAAATCCAATTTGCAGGCCAGGGCATCATAATACTGCATCATAATACTTTATTTGCAACAATGTTTTATCACACATTTTACTTTCATCAAAAGACTGCCGCTCCCTCCTGCAATTTGGATACTGCACTTGGCAATTTTCCAATTTCGAAAATGTTTTGATTAACTATTTCAAAAGCAGTAAAACAGCCTCAAATATTTACCACAATGGAACAAGGCTTAAAATGTAGAATAAATATGGGTCATTGTCTTACAGCTCAAATGATACTAATATCTTTGCCTCTCTCAGACACATACACTATATGGACAAAGGTATTGGGCCACCTATACATTAAACCTACAGGAGCTTTTATGACCTCCCATTCTAAATCCACAGGCATTAATATGGAGTTGGCCCCTTTGCAGCTAGAACAGCTTCAAATCTTCTGGGAGGCTTTCTACAAGATTTTAGAGTGTGTCTGTGGGAGTTTTTGCCCGTTCATCCAGAAGAGCATTTGTGAGGTCAGACACTGATGTTGGACCAGAGGGCCCAGCTTGCAGTCTCCGTTCTAGTTCATCCCAAGGGTGTTGGATGGGGTTGAGGTCAGGGCTCTGTGAGGGCCAGTCAAGTTCTTCCACACCAAACTCAGCCGGCCACGCCTTTATGGAGCTGCTTTGTGCACTGGGGCTCAGTCATGCTGGAACAGAAAAGGGTCTTCCCCAAACTGGTCCCACAAAGTTGGAAGCAGAGAATTGTCCAAAATGTCTTGGTGAGTTGAAGCACCCTTCACTGGAACTGAGGGGCCGAGGCTGAGCCCAGACTCGTCCATCAGACCGCCACATAGAGAAACGTGATTGGTCACTCCACAGAACATGTTTCCACCGCTCCAGAGTCCAGTGGTGGCGTGCTTTACATCGCTTCATCTGATGCTTGGCGTTGTGCTTGGTGATGTAAGGCTTGCATGCGGCTGCTTGGCCATGGAAACCCAAGCCATGAAGCTCCCAGTGCAGTTCTTGTGCTGATGTTAATGCCAGAGGTGGTTTGGAGCTCTGCAGTTATTGAGTCAGCAGAGTATAGGCCACTTTTACGCACTATGGGCCCTATCTATAATAATTTTTCCTTCTGGAAAAAATATTTTCCACATAATTTTCAGCACACTGTCATACATATGTTCTTAGTTTGGTCTTCAAATTTTTCCTTAAATTGTTGAAATTCTTGCCAAAGTGATAAAATGCATGCGTTCCTGCAATACATGTGAGTATTTGTGTTTGTAAATGCGTGTGTTCACAGTCAAAACAAGCTCACTTCTTACCATTAAGTTGTCTTCACCTTCATCTTCATCTTCAGAGGAGTCACAGCCGTCTGCCTCTTCAGGTTGGCCAGCCTATCCTGGAGCTGGACAGAGGTGTCCATGCTGTCCTGGAAGTCACGCTGCAGGACACTGTTCCAAAGCAATCCGCAGGGCTGTCGCAGCCTCAGGTTGTCTCTGTGCAGGCAGTTGCGGGCTTGCTTTATCTGGGTCAGGAGGTTCCTCTTCCCAGCCACTGTGGCTTCCAGCTCAGCCAGCTGGGCTTGCCTGCTCCGTCTCTCCACCTGGCTCCACTGAAGCTTCTGCTTCACACTTGTCAGGACCTACAGAGCAGCAGAGACAACAATATCATCAGCATTACACGTTGAGAGAGAAACTCAGTGATGTCAGCTTACCCAGTCTACTTCTCAAACTGCAACTGCTTTGGTAAAAAGGTACTCATCTTCAAAAGCCAAATTCATCAGAAACGAGAATTTTTTCTGGACCTTGTGAAATGTCATGAAACACTATGGTCTAGTAACATAACATCACTTTGTTCACATCAAGTTTGTTTCATTGAAAGGAACCGCATAAGGAACGCTTGCAGCACCTTTAATAATGTCCAATTCAAAGTCCTGATAGCTGCATAGACCAAAAAAATCATTCAAGCACAGTTCCAAAAAAGCCTGCACATTACTGACAGAAACACACTGAGAGACTGCTTTTCACGTTTCATGAAAAAGTACTCAGAAAATGCTCATTTGCAGTGTAAATGTTTCAGTCCAAGTCCATCTTCAGTGCATGAAAATCATTCATTATCATGTGTGTCAAGTCCAATAAAGTGAGAGAAATATTGCTAAAGAGAATGTGGCACAAAAACTGCTGTATCAATTTTCTGGTATTCATGGAAGCTAAAATCCTAACTGAAAATAAAATTCAGTTAATTGTGCAGTCCTTATAGTTGCCATCTTTCTGGACTTGTGCTGTTCTGTTCTGATGTTGGGGAAAATGCTGTTGCCCACACTACTTCTACTGACTATAACCAGTCATAACCTTCGTCTACACAGCAAAAAATGTCAGTGAAAAAATTTCAAATAGTAACAGTAAAAGACCATAATATCGAAAATAGTAGATCACTGTGGCAGACACACTGAATTGCCCTAAAACAAGAAACACGACATAATTTTAATTTTTACTGCCATAATATGGAGAAAATACACAATTTAAAGTGTGTGTGTTACATTTTGGTAAAATTAATGAAAGAATACCATATTTCTCTGATTCGTGCCTTTCAAATGTGAATATTTTCTGGTTTCTTTAGTCCTCTATTCAGCAAATTAAATATCTTTAGGTTGTGAACTGTTGGTTGGGACAAAACAAGACATTTGAGGACATCACCTTGGGCTGTAGGAAACTGTGATCAACATTTTTACCATTTTATGGACCAAACAACTGATTGAGAAAATAATCAACCTGTTAATCGCTAATGAAAGTAACTAAGTTATTTGCAGCTCTAAAATTGTTATACTATTATTGTTGTTATTATTACTGTTAATGTTTTCTTGTCTATTTTATGGTTTCTGAGATCAGCGTGCCAGTCCACTGTGAACACCTCATCAATGAGTCTCCATCCAGAATGATACACTTACACTCATAGAATCTGGAGATATAAATTGTATCTCACGTTCTCTGTAGAACAGCTGAAGGCAGCTGGTCCACTGGGGAGACAGACAGAAGAATCACATTTGATCATATTCAGTTAGATTTAATGAGCATTTAACCTACCAACGTAGTGCTGCTGATCTTGTTGCGCAATCTTAACAGTTCCTCACTTTGCTTTTCCATCTTCTCATTAAACTTCTGGCTCTTGGCCTGCAGCTTTTCAAACTCAAGCTGTTGAAGGTCGTTGGCAAGCTCCCCCTGGGTGTGGAGTTCGTCCTCCAGCTTGCGAGTCCTGATCTTCAGCTTGATATGCTCCAGGTGCATCTGGACCAGCTCGTCCTGCTGACGCTGCTCTGATGCCAGGACAGGCTCAAGCTTGGCCTGAGCTGCCTGTTTGCCCAGGTGCTGCCTCAGACGTGCCACAGCGACATCCTGCTTTAGTGCCACGAAGGCACGCCATTCACTTTCCACCTGAGGATCATGATAAGACAGTGTAGGTTAGAGTTGTGTACATGGGTTACTGCCCAATAACCCATGTACACAACACAAAATACGCAACAAGGGTTGTTGCCTTAGTCTCTTAATTTACAGTCTTTTCATACAACTGTGTTGCCAAATATCCTAACAGCACTGTGAAATTTGCAGATGACACTACATTGATTAGACTGATAAATGACAACAATGAGGTTGCCCGTAGGATGGAGGTGAGGGACCTATCCAAATGGTGTCAAGATAACAACCTCCCTAAATGACCATTGATCTTTGGAATCCTACAATCTTAGGAACCCCAAAATGGTTCAGACACCAGTGTGGGAACAACCCCATCCTGGGGGAAGCTGACACAGTGCGGCAGTCTCTCTCACTGAGGTCAATAGATACAATTGACTGCATTCAGCTCGGACGAAATAACTGTTGATCACAAATGGACTTTCTCATATGGAACATAATAACCAAATACATTACTGAACTGAGCGTGAACATGTTATAAAATCATCTACAACATTGTGAGACATTTTCCTCATTTTCCTCTGATTGCATTGATCAGTTGTCTCATTAGCTCAGTGGTTTGTTTACCCTCTGTATATCACCTTGCTTGTAGTTTAGTAGTTGTCATCAGTGGCTATTGCTTTGTATCGGTGTAAAGGTGTGTATAATTCACGTCGGTAGTTCAAGTAGTTTATGAGTGGAAAAACTGATCCCCTATCAAAAAAGTTTTATTAGAGATCAACAGACAGGGCAGCCAAATTTGGTTTGCCAATTAAAAACTGTGTTAAAATTCAAATTCTAATTACTTAAAATTAGACTAGAACAGGTATGTGTTGACACTGAGTGTGCACAACTTTGTTTCTGCTTTTCTGTATTGAAATAGCTGGTTTTGTATCCTTACTCTTCATACATTACTGAGTATATTCTATGCACAATAGTTGTTATTTGCTTCTTTTCACATGAATTTTGAATGTCGTCCCACTATTGTAGTTGGAGACAGCCTTTGATTGTTCTCTATAGCACACCTGTGTGTACCTGATAAAGGCCTGAAATGTTGTCTAATCAAATAAATTGCCTATTGTGTAGATAAGTGTGGGCCTTACTTTACTTCACTAATGGATTTCGTTCAACCCAGCACCTATCCTGATGTGCGTGGACCAGCTGAAAAAAAAAAAAAACATCTGCTGTTAGACCTGTAGAGGATTGTTACTGAATTCTTACTGAAAGTCCTTGTTGAAAAATAAGCCAGTGTGTAGAACTTTTCAAAGCCTGAAAATGACCAAATTATTTTTTTTTAACCATTTTCAAACCTTCCTTGACTACATAGGAACTGTGCAGAGGCCTTTATAATCTGAAATTTAAAGGCAGAATCAGCAGGATTTTCCTAAAATCAATCTATAGACTCATACAAAAAGAATCCCTCTCAATCATCACTTCTGAGCCACTAGAAGCGTGTGTTGGTGTGTGTCCGCAGAGACCCTGCCCTCTGCATGGATTTTCTTGTTTTGCTGTGCTCGGGACTCTTCTGGGCGTCGGCCTTTAGGCAAGTGGGTGTGTAGCAAACTGCAACAACAACTCCTACTCATTCTGCCTTTAACAATAAGCCGACCCACCTGGCTCAGCCTCTCCTGGCTCTGCAGTCTTAACTGCTCTGCCTGCTGTTGAGCGCTTCCTGAGTTTGTGGTGTGATGCTGCTTCAGCTCAGCTAACGTGCTTATGTGCTTCTCATAGCACAGCTCCTGCTCTGACGCTCGCCTCTTCTCCACCTGGGCATCTTCCCCACTCCTCTTGAAATACTCCAGCAGCTGGACCTGCAGACGACTGCTGTGCACGCTGGCTTCCTCTCTCTCTGCATGAAGCTGCTGCAGAAGCTGCACTAATTCTTCACAGTCAGTGTCTCCTTCATCTGGAGAGGCTACTCCTTCTACTTCTTCTACTTCTCCTTCTTCTTCTCCAGCCTCTTCCTCCTCCATTACAGGGCTGCTGCTCTCTGCCGCTGAACTCTCCAAGTCTAACATGGGGAGTCCATCATCATCATGTCTGACTTCGAATATGACACTCCCCTCACAGCACAGTGGCTTCACCTCAGGAAACTCACCAGAATCCACGTTGTTCCCAGAGGGGAGTTCATTTCCATGCTTCTCCCTGGGCTCTGGGGTGCTGGTCACTGATTGTCCAGCAGGGGTCCCCTCACAAGCTTCTGCAACTTCAAAGTTTTGTTGATCTTGTTCCAATGTCCCCCTTTCAGCAGGCACATCATCTCTGTCACTTCCAGCATCAGAAACATAAGATTTGCACTCATCCACCACATTTTCTGTACCATTCTTCAACTCCATGTTTTCACTCCTGGTAGTTGAGGCGTTTTCCTGCTGATCTGTCTGTGCCTCCACCACAGAATCCGTATATGTTTACATAAGCCTACGGTATATCGCACCGAGAGTTCAAACAATACTTATATTTGAGTAAATCTTTTTTCTGTATTTTCAGCGAGGTACAAGTTAGTAAGACCGCTAGTGTTGTTTCGGTTGCCGTGGAAACTAGGATTCTGAGCCAATCACAGGCTCGGTTGCCGCTGCTCATTAATATTAACGAGCAGCAGCGGCTCGCGCCGGGGCTCCAGTGCGCACGCGTGCAGCTCTGTCCCCAACAACAAGAAGCAGGAGCGAGGCAACATGGCGGACCTCGGGAAGAAGTACTGCGTGAACTGTCTGGCCGACGTTACAAACCTGCGGCTCCGCTGCACCGACTGCCCGGACATCGAGCTGTGCCCGGAGTGCTTCTCGGCGGGAGCGGAGATTGGTAACCACCGAAGATGGCACGGCTACCAGCAGGTCGACGGCGGCCGTTTCTCCCTCTGGGGTCCCGAGGCGGAGGGAGGCTGGACCAGCAGGGAAGAGCAGTCGCTGCTTGATGCTATCGAGCAGTATGGATTTGGAAACTGGGTTAGTTGTCTCACTTCAGCGAACCAGCACACAAAGTGGGCTACACCTAACTTCCACAAAACTAGTTTAAGGTCTTAGGAAAATGTACAGAGTGAAATAGGTCAGTGGCAAAGTACAATTTAGCCTATGGCCTGATAATCTAAATAAATAAGTAAATGAGTGTCAAGGAACTTGAGGATGACAGTGATGCTGTCGGTTATTAGGTGTCGAGTTACGTGGTATTATGATAATCAAGTTGTCTAGATCGCCAAGTATCGATCTATGTTTCTTTTGGATTTGCTTGCCACCTCTTTTTGCTGCTGCTAAAATCTTTGGTAGTGCCTTTTGATTTCCAAACTAAAACAAAGCCGTAAAGAGACTCGTGTTACAGAGTGCTATTTTATATATGTATGTATTCATTGAAAGCACTTTACAGGTTGTATTTATGACTTCCTACTGGAATAATATCGGGTTATAAGGAGCAGCCTAAGGCAGCGTGTCAGTTGAGTTTTCATCAGATGCACTGGGGGATCAACCTGCCTCAAGTTTTTCGTCCATATCTTTTGAATTCAGTGAACTCATCCTTTGGCCTGAGTGAATTCATAATGCACATGAGGGGTTTTCTGGATCCCAAAGTTTGATTGAACTTTGATTTAGCATAGCCACGGACCCCTGTTTGAAATCATTTTTATAAAGGACTCTGATAGATAACTGTGTTTTGGGGTGTGTTAAGAATTAAATGATTTAGGTAACATACAGGGGTGGACTGGCCATCGGGCCCACCGGGCATTTGCCCGGTGGGCCGATGTGCTAAGTGGGCCGACAGTCCCCCGACACTTTTTTTTTTTTTTTTTTTTTTTTTAATTATTATTGAAATAGCTGACCGTAAGATCAGTAGATCAGCGGCCCGATTGACACTGGGCTGGCCCAATCACATTGCTAAACAACCCCTTTTGCGTAGTTTGGTCCCGCCTGCATAATGATTTCGGCAAATAAAGTCATTGCAAGAGTTTGTTTACTCAGCACCGGGCCGGCCCTTGAGACACGCTGCTCTGCGGCCCATTGGTTATTTTTCTTCACTGACACGGGGCTGGCCCAATCATATCACGAGCCTGTGGCTCGGTGCGCCGGTGTGCAGTGCAACGCGGGTCAAACGTTATCTCATAGGATCTACTGAGATGGAGAGAAAACGCAAAAGTGGCGCAGAAAAACTGCGAGAAAAAAAGCGGCTGTCAATTTTCAAACCGATCGTACTTTTTCGCTTTTTCGTAATTTATCAATATGAATGAAGAACAAGCCCAAACAATACCCGAGGAACACAATTCCCGATGGTAGAGCGGATAGTGCCCCCGTCTGCCATGCAGGAGATCTTCGGTTCAATTCCCCACCCGGACAAAAGTCGGGTTTTACTTTATTACCTCACTTTGTTGTTAACCATGACAGTGAAGTGATTCTTATCATTCTGCCTGTCATTGGCTAGATGACACATACTGTGGCATTTAGGGTTTCTGTAATTTTCATTTCTGTACTCTTTTTGTGAATTTGTAACCCAGGTGCTAAATTATTATTATTATTGTTATTATTATTTTGCCTTGTTTTGTTTTGGGTTTGTTTTGTTGTTGTTGTTGTTGTTTTTTTTTTTTTTTTTTTTTTTTTTTTTTTGCCTTTTTTAATGCCTTGTTCTAACTTTATGGGGAGATATATATACCAATCGAATCAGATTCAGATTTAAAGGATTTGTGTGGTATACTGTTGGCCAGTTGTGGCCTGTTCAATAGAATAAAAAAGTTCAATTCCTATTCATCTATTGTATTTTATTGTTCCACTATAGTACTATAGGCCAGTATGATTGGGGCAGCCAAGTAATTTGACATATTTGAACAATGTTTTTAAAAAGTAACGTAATAGTTACTTTTCCTGGTAATTAATTACTTTTTAGTAGAAGTAACTAGTAACTATAATTAATTACTTTTTCAAAGTAACGTGCCCAACACTGCTGATGACAGCTAACTAATTGCATGGCATTATAGTTTTAAAGAGTTGCACAGTTGGTATACACATTTAAGAGAGCAAAATGACCGGAAAGGTGTGTGTTATCAAATGTGGTGGGCCGGTCTGGTCCAAAATGCCCGGGCCGATTTTTTGTCCCAGTCCGCCCCTGGTAACATACATATCAGACTGACAAAGTGCTACATTTAAACAAAATGCAAAAATAAGTCCTACCTTTTTTTTTTTTAATCATAATTACTTGTGAATTCAAGTATAGTGACATTAAAATATTCCCAGTTTTGCTGAGGACTCCCTTGAAGTCCCTCAGGGAATAAAAAATAAAGTTTGATTAAATTAAATTAATGCTTTTCTTAACCAATAAGTGATCTGTCTTGAGATTGTTTTGTTCATTACCAGCTGGAGGTCATCATTAATTTTTTTATCTTTATCTGTTTTATTATTTCACTGTGTCCTACAATGCACTGCATCCTGTTCGTCAGCCCATTTCATATGTATTCAACTTTAGCAACATATTTACATATTAATGCAAGTATCATCATCAGTAACACGTTTCTGTGTTTCAGGAGGACATGGCCACCCATGTGGGAGCTTCCCGGACCCCCCAGGAGGTCATGGAGCATTATGTCACCATGTACATCCATGGAAACCTGGGCAAGGCCTGCATTCCTGACAGCATTCCTAACCGGGTGACGGACCACACCTGTCCTAGTGGGGGGCCCCTATCCCCCAGTCTAACAACACCTCTCCCTCCACTGGACATCAGCCTAGCTGAGCAGCAGCAGCTGGGCTACATGCCGCTTCGTGATGATTATGAGATTGAGTATGACCAGGATGCGGAGAAGCTTATCAGTGGCCTGTCGGTCAACTACGACGACGAGGATGTGGAAATCGAGATGAAACGCGCTCATGTGGATATGTATGTGCGTAAGCTCCGTGAACGACAGCGTCGCAAGAACATTGCCCGGGACTATAACCTGGTTCCTGCCTTCCTGGGCAGAGACAAAAAGGATAAAGAGAAGGAGAAGCCAGGGGTGCTTGGAGTTTCAGGCACTGGTGGTGGCGGCATGGGCGGGATGGGAGTTGGCGGTAGCATGACAATCGGTGCGGGTTCCACGACAGCAGCGGGGTCAGGTTCAGTCACAAGCACACCTAAACGCAAGATCACCAAGGAAGAGAAGGAGCAGCGGCTCCGGCTGCGGGGCCTCTGCCAGTTCATGGCCCACAGGGAGTTTGAGGAATTCTTTGACAACATGCACAAAGAGCGCATGTTGAGGGCCAAAGTGCGCGAGTTGCAGCGCTATCGCCGCAACGGCATCACCCGTCTGGAGGAGTCAGCCGAGTACGAAGCTGCGCGCCACAAACGGGAGAAACGCAAGGAGAACAAGAGTGTGGTCGCCTTCAAACGGGGTGGTGGAGGAGGGGGCGGGCTCGGCTTCGGGTTGGGACTAGGAGGTGGAGCCGGGGCAGGTGGAGGGGCCGCAGGAGGAGTCAATGTTGGAGGCGGAATCAAAGAAGAGGGCAAGGATGGGGAGTTCGCCGCCATCGAGAATCTGACGGGTTTTGAGCTGCTGTCGGACAGAGAGAAGGTGCTGTGCAACTCGCTGAACCTCAGCCCCACACGCTACCTGACTGTCAAAACCATCATCATCAAAGATCACCTGCAGAAGAGGCAGGGCATTCCTGCCAAGAGCCGCCTGCCCAGCTACCTGGACAAGGTCCTCAAGAAGCGCATCCTCACCTTCCTCACAGAGAGCGGCTGGATATCCCGTGATGTCTCGTAACACTCCAGAGGAGCTTGTTGATGGTTGGTCATACTTCATTTGCTGATCAAAACTACTGGATTTCGCCATTTTTTTGTAAAGGTGACCTTGTGAATATGTACATTGCAAAGAAAAAGGATGTCCCTTTGGAAACAAATATTTTCATACGAGGAGGGGTAGGAACAGAAGTAGGCCTATATTTTTATAACGGAATCAAAATATTGTGGGGGTAATGATCATTTCTGTGGGTTCACTTTATTTGGTGTCCATATTGCTTTTGAAGATGAATGCAACTCTGATACAGTCTGAGCTGATGTAGAGGTTTCACCTGTTCTAACAGCAGTGATGAATCCTAGAATGGTGCAGGGTCAGTATTTGTCACTGAAATTATCATCCTTGTGGTTACTGCTGTGTTTACAGTTTGGAATTACAACAGACAGAGGAAACTCAAACCATTAATTCGTTAAAGTGATTTTCATGTTCTGTTACTTAACCAGTTAATGCCGCGCCAGGCAGCTCTGCGCTTTTGCAGCCCATGTGGCAGCAAAAGATTGAAGTTTGAAGAGCAGGTTCAGCTTTTCGGATGGTTGCTCACTTTCTGTTTGGCGTCATGTGTCACCTCCTGTCTGCTGACGGCATTTGCTCCCACTGACCATACCTGAGAGCTGAAGTTAGTTGAAGCAAATCTGTGGCATCTCAGGGCCGATGCGATGCCCTTTTTCTTGTTTAGAGTCATTTCAAATGTTTTTTCTTGCTGGTTTCATCTCACCAGAAATTGTAAGTGTTGAAGTACGACATCAAAACAGTTTAACCCTTTGAAAGCTGAGCAGATTCAGTTGATTTCATTCAAAAACAACAATGTTTAAAATTAGCCAAAAAATGACAAGAAAACTATATTTGAAATGACTCAGATGATATTTAATTATATTGTGTGTATATGATTTGAAAGTCAGATCAGTGATGCTGGATCAGAATTTTTGTGTTCAAATGCTTGTTAAAGGTGCCTGAACCCAAGCAAAATATCTCTTGATCTAAAGGGGGTGCACAGCTCACTCAAAGTCAACTTGGAGGTCCTGAACATGAGGACGTTTATAAACCTCTGGCTTAGACCAAAAGGTTGATGTATTTCTAGAGTAACCTGTTGCCTGGTGCAGGTTTAAGCCAATCCAAACACACTGATCAGTTGCAATAATTTATATATTCAGGACAGTTCCAATTTTGTGAGTATGTATGTTGATCCTGCACCGTTTCCTATGTCAATGCAGAATTCCTTGTTTCCCCAGGCTTGTATCTCCATTAAGGTATCAGTATTTTGGTTTGATGTTGCTGATATTTGGTGTTAAAAAATTTGCCTTTTTTAATGCAAAAATTCAAACAAGAATTTAGAGTTTGCACTGTTTTATTCTTATCAGTGGAAAAAGCATTAAACAGCATTCGCACCTTCATGGAATGTTTTTTAGGTGATCAGCTGCTCCTTCACGCAGGTTTCACCGCAGGGCTTACAGGCTGTTGCACTGAAATAATCTCTCTAGGCAGACGTCTGAAATAAAATGTGTTTAAAGCACTGACCAGCTGTCCTGTCAGAAGACCAACGACCAGCTGATATTAGATTTCTAATGGCAGATCAATATTGGCTTAGCTGTAAAAACAAAATACTCCTTCCTTATATACTTGTTTTGTTATGATTAAAGATCACTCTCGACATCAACCTTTTGGTTTGTACAGACAGACTGTGTCAGAGCAGTTTTGTCTGCTGTCCTTGGTGACACATTTCTCATCTTCTTTCTTTGTGGGCTTTTGTGCGGGCCAAGCCGTGGCCAGCGCACGATTTAAATGTAAATGAAGTTCTTGAATTGGCGATTGGTGGACAGGGAGCAGGAGTGGAACACAGGCTGGAATAAAGGACCGCACATGGGTGGGTGTTGCCCAAATTGGGATATGCTTTCTGTATTCTTTCTCCACTGACCTCTTTGTTAAAGACCCAGTATTCTTGCGGTAATTTAAGCCATCTTTGCTGTGTGTGTGTGTGTTTTGTCACAACAGACTTGACCTTTAACCTGGGTCTTTGCCCTCCATGTGACCACCAAGGAGGATTTGAATCTGCTTCATTTTTAGGCTGTACTAAAAGCTGGAGGTCATGTTAGGTAGATGTTGCAGTTTGCTGATGTTGTCCTTTCAATAAAAAAGTTAAATCTTCAAGCTTCAGGGATCAAACTCATCTGGCCTGAAGGATCTCCTAAACCACCTTGAGAATTTCTTTAGTATGACTTTCAGTGGAGTTTTTGTGTCCCACAGTGGTTCTTAATAGAAAATCTCAATAAATGAATATTTAAATCATAAATCGTATCGATGTGCTACCAAGGTCCGAACTAGAGTAGAACAACATGGTAAAAAAAAAAAAAAGAAATCATATTGCGATAAATTATACAGATATTGCGATTGTGATATGATTCACAATTTTAGTAGGAATGATGGAGTCTGCATCAGAAAAACCTGTTGTCCTTTACATCTGGAAAATACAGTTTGATGGGCAGGGAATCTCTGGCACCATAAAGCTTTATGTACAACAATGTTTTGTCACACATTTCACCTTTATCAGAAAATTGCAGCTCCTGCAATTTGGATATATTATTTGGATTTTGATCATTTTTGATTCCAAGGAAACACTACAGCCACCCAGGTTTCCGGTGCCAACCACACGCTGAGTACTTTCTTGTGTGTAGCTGAAGTTGTGCTGATCACTGAACCACTGATCTGAATGCTGTTTGAGAAACATTTCCACAAGCTGACAGCTAAGTCTTAGGGCAAATTCTTTATCTTTTCAAAATTGTGAATATTAGCACTAAAAATCAGCGTCACATACCAAAACTTCATGTTGGTAATGCAGTGCACAGCAGGCTGCAGCTGTTCCACACTTAAGATGAAGGAAGGATGGACATCGTCTACAAAATCCAGCCCTAAGCTACTGGGCTAAGTAGAGCTCTGACTTCAAAGTTCAGTCTGACCATGAATGTTCTAGAGAAGCATCAAGACTTAGAACCTAGAACAACCAGGCATTTAAACTAGGGATTGACCAGTTACCGGTCCCAGATGATTATGCAAAAATCATCCGAATTTTTGCATAATTGGGCCGAAACATAGGGTTTTTTAATAGTTGTTATCATCAATTTGATTTACATGATGGCTGATATGAAAACCACAGATGCTGGCTGTGTCTGAAAGACAGGGCAACACAAGTGAGTGGCCGGGCAGCATTTCTGTTATATGGTTACAATATTCTTTTTCCTTGTCACTGTATTTGTTTTTAGTTTTACAGAAAGACAGAAAGCCAGGGGGAATACAATTTCATTTCAGTTTTGCTAGATTGAAATACTTGTGCTGTGTTCAGACACCTTTCACAAACATTTGAACACAAGAATGGTCCAGCATCACTGATCTGCACGGAAGGAACTAATGACAGTTTTCTCATGTTGCTGTAACTGAGAAGGTTTTTTGTGTCCTTGTCAAGTATTTTTAAAAAATAGTAATTTGACTTTCACTGAAGTACATGTTTTGCTTGAGTTTTGTGCTTCACTACATTTTAAATCACATCCATTACAGAGAACAAACGATCGCTGACAGATCGTGGAACCTTTCACAATAAAAGTTCAGTCAGAAAAGATGAGAAGAGGAACCAGCTTCAACTTTGTTGGTTCTGCTTGTAGTCATTTCCAAATTTCACTGAAAAAAAAAAAAAGCTGCACAATGAGAAACTATAGCAAGGACCATTTTGACTCCGCTGGTGAAAATGTGGAATAAGTTTGTAATAAGTGGCCTGGTGATGAGAACCATGTAGACTCGACCATTTTTTTAAACTTTATTTAACTATTATCTCTACAGGTAATCTTATTGAGACTCGGGGTTTCATTCTCAGGAGAGACCTGTCCAACACAAACACAACAATACACAACCCAAATATTAAAGTGAATTTGCAAAAGTGCCAATGAGTCTACAGGGCCCTCACTTCATTTAACCTTTGGAAACTTTGCATAATGCACCTTTAAAAGAATCTAGTTTGTATCGTATAGTCTCATCCTTTCTAAGTGAATGGAAAAGAGCATGCCTTACACAGTTCCCATGAGGTGAAAAAGTGACGTGCTCTGGGTACATGTGAAATGAGCTACTTTTTATTTTTACAGCAGTACTTCTACTGCAGTAAACAGTACTTCTACTAGAGGAGTAGTTTGCACTACTCTTTCCACCACTGCTGACCTTTCAGTGTATAATTTTAATGATTATAGTTTTCTTGTCTTTTTTATTTGCTTTTTTTTGCCATTTTTTTACTAATGTAAACTAAACATTTGTTAATTTAAATCAAAGTTTGTGTTGGTGTTTCTAATGCTGTTAATTCTGACACTGCAGTTTTTAAATTTACAAATGAATATGGGTCCTAAATATCAGTTATTGCTGATCTTGATTACTAATAATCGGTAATGGCCCTGAAAAGTCAGTATGTTTATCCCTAATTTAAAACCTGATGTCAGGAGTGTCCCAGGACAGTTGAGATGTGTGTGTGTGTTTTTGACCTGCCAGGCTTCTCTGCATTGGGTCAGTGTTGGTGATGTTGATGTTCATCAGTCTGAATGATTTTTCAAAACATTCAGAAAACAACATTGTAATTTGAACTGTTTTCTATGTTTTTCCTAAGGGGGCAGGGAAATATGTTCTATATTCTATGTGGGGGATTTTGCTTAGAATGTCACCACCTGTAAATATTTTTGTAAGATAAATTGAGAAAAAAAATATAAATGCTGACCTGTGAAATGTACAGTATTTTATGTCATCCACATTTTTATAGCTTGAAGAAGTGTGCAAGAAAGACCTGTTTTCTGAAGCTTTAGGTATGATCATGGCATACCACTTCTTTTTTTTACCTGCTGGTTGTTTCCGTAGGAGTCAGAGCCTCTGTCCTCTTCAGTGCTCAAACTGTCCAGCTCTTCTGCTCTCACATCGCTTGTGTTTGCACCACATGGTGTGGATGGTTTTCCATTAAAACTGAAAATTCTTCATACTTCCAAACTGTCTCATCCATTCACTCGTCAGCAGTATAATAACCTCTGATCAAAGTCTCCTTGGGTTCATTCAACACTAATGTGCGGTAATGCCGGTCCAAAATGGAAAAATCCACCTTACATTTAACCCTTTGAAAGCGGAGCAAGTGCGTTCTATTTCTTTAAGAAACTTTGGGGGAAAGGTGATAAGCAAAAAAAAAAAATGACTTGGAAGATGAGAAAAGATAATTGATTTAGAAGACAACTATAATGGTAATAACTAAAATGATTATACATCAGACCAGTGATGCTAGATAGACAAAAGTTCTTGTATTTAAATAGGGTCAGAAGCGATAACTGAGAGGGATTATTTTTGTATTAGTCAACAGAATTTTTTTTGTTTTAGGAAAAGCATGCTCATTCTGCCTTTAAATATACTTGAACTTGAAACTGAAGACCTGTACATTCCAGAAGTTACTTTGTCATTTAGTGCTGGGTTAGTTAGTAATCCACAGAAAAAAGAAAAACTCAAACAAAATGGACCCAGAAATGCAAGATACAACAGCTCTAAGTGCCAGCAACTTTTTTGTTTCTTTTTAAACATGCACTATGATCTGCAATATTTTTCGCACATTTAATATATTCAGTCGTTCAAAATATTGTTTTAGTGTTTATTTATTTAAAGATGTAAATGTATCCTTTATCTAACAAGTGAACTACCTTTACAGCTGACACCCTGAAGAAATGACCTGCTGTGGTTCTTAATTAAAAATTTGTTTCACATGACAGGCAGCTTTTCCTTCCTGGCAAGAGGAGAATTTTAAAGGAATACCTACATTTTTGCATGAAAATGATCAAATGAAAGATAGATCAGCAGCAGTTATTGGCCATCAGCAGCTACAGAACAAAAACTGTCAGCTAAGTCGGGTGAAGCCTGGGGTGACTGGTGTGTTTTCAATAATGGCTCCAGCCATTTCTTGTTTGTTTTGTTGATACACCAAAGAATTGTTATACTGTGCTCCGGAAGCTGTCAGGTCTTGAGATAAACTGATTTCTGCTGATTGGTTGATGGAGTTTGTCTTGGAAACCTGAAGTTAAACAGAAAAAGAATAAAAGTGGAGGAAACCTGAGTTGATCAGTTTATTCTGAAGCTGGCAGTGGGACATTACCATCAAATGAAGCCTGAGCACCAATATGAACATCATCTGTCTATGATGTGCCATGATGATGATGATGATGATGATGATGATGATGATGATGGTGAGTCAACCCTTGGAAAACCCATTTCACTGCAAAAAAAATCTCAGGCTTTACAAAGTTCCTGCCTCGTCCATAAAATACAGTAAAACTGTCAAACTTTTAATCGCGTAAAAATGAAACGAGGAAGGGAGGAATCACATCAAAGATTATATGATGTTAAACAAAATGTCTGGAATGATATCAGCAGTTCAGTATCAGGATCACTCACCTCCAATCCCATTATGCATTTTAACACTAAATATTCTGATGATATTTTAACATTAACAGCTGAGCCACAACAGAACTTGAAGTTAGGACATTTTATGCTTCTTTAATAAACAGCATCAGGTTATTAATGAATACAACATATTTTCAACTGTTTCTCTTCCAGTCAGGTGGCTTGTGCCTGCATAAAGACATGCAGACCTTTCCGTGTGATTTGGTGTAAAGTATTTCTTTACAAACAGTGATTCCATTATGAATAACAATAACATCAATGACAGTTGGTAGGAGCACTACATCCCGCCAGAGAAAAAGCAACATACTATGACAAAGACAAGACACATGGCTGAAATCTAACTGAAATCTGAAATCTAATGTGACTCGTCCAGATGAGACGCCCCACACCAAAGTGCTGCAACTCTGTTCACACAGTTTGCATGTTCAGTTCAGTTGGTTCCTGTCTGCCTGAGGCACCACGAGGTGGGGGTGGGGGTAGGGGGTTTGAGGGGGGAGAGGGCGGCGAGAAGAGTGCGGTGGGACCTCGACCAGTCTGCTATACTCGAGGTGATCCTTCGTCCCGGCCAAACACCAAATCTTCTGTCACAGTGCTGCCTCAGCACTAAGAGGCTTTGGCCACGCCCACCAGAGCCGGCCTTAGGGTTCGACCATGAAGCTTGTAGCCCACCTTGGTTACTACGGCAACGGTGCCGGGCTCCTTGCCCTCCACAGGTGCATGGAACAGCGCCTCGTGCTCATATGGGTCGAATTTCTGGCCGTCGGGGTTGAGCTTGACCAGGCCGTGCTTGTTGAACACCTTCTGGATCTGCACCTCGGTCATCACCAGGCCGTCGTACAGGTTCTTCAGGTGCGGGTTCTGGCTCGTCACTTCCTCCTTCGGCACGCTCTCCGTCGCTTTCTCCAAGATGTCTGCCACCTCCAGCAAGTCCTTGCAGAAGCCCTGGATGCCTGCACAAGTTACAACATATTCAGCAGTCAGCATGTTTCAAAGCTCTGCCCGGGTGTCACTTGTTGGTCCTTTCCCAAACGGGTGCCTCCCCACTAACACCTCACTAAAGAGTGACACTCATCAAGTCACAGTTGCACCTGCAGAGGGAACTTCTGAATCAAAGGGAGGCTATAAACACATTGGTAAACTCTGAGGTCACTCACCACCTCAACTGCCATGATGTGTTGGTAAAAATAGGCCAAAACTGCTCTGTGTGTTTGTTTGTAGGTAAAAAAGAAACTTCTACTCTGCATCTCATAATCTCCTTGGTTTTGTCAGCTTGCCTGCAAATGTGTAACATCACCATAATAATCTCCATTATTATATAAGATAAATTAGGGATGGCTGTAATTCATTCCTATAAAATCTGCAAATCATTTGACCTTAGGGACAAAATGATATGGAATAGCTACACATTCATTGATTTTAAATTTCAGTCCATGATGCTTGAAGCCAAATGAAAAGGCTGTGTGGGGAAACAACAGGGGGTGACAAACTAATATTTAACAAGGCGGAACTGTTCATTTCCACTTCCTGCAGAAAGATCTGGGACAGTCCCAAAAGTGCCCTCTGTGTGAATGTCAAACAGAGGGGGAGTGGACAGGGCCCAGGGTGTAGGCTGCTGTGTCTCTGACAGGTGAGAAGCACCCTGGGAAACTCAGCTGTGCTTCAGTGTCATTTAGAGGCAACAACAGCCAACTGCACATTTCCACACACACTGAGCACGTTTACATGCACACCATATTCCTGTATTATTCAGAATATCATCAATATTCCGGTTATGCATGAGTCATGTAAACACGCAGCGAACCCGATTAAGGTCATATTCCTGTTGGAGGGAATTCCGAATCAGACCCCTGGCATATGCCTGTTCTAACCAGAATATTGTGCCATGTAAACACCTTAATCGGAAAATGCCCCATACCGGAATATTCAGTTATGTCTGCGCATGCTCGATTCACAATGAATCCTGGGGCGTCTTTGTTGCTATGGTTACTGCAAGCGGGGAGAACAACATGGCAAACAGCAGCAAGAGCCAGGAGACTGCAGTCTGCCTTCATCTAATGAAAGACTTAAATATCATGGAATATATCCATGATAGAAAACACAGAAACAGCGACATCATCTCCTTCTTCTGTATTTTTCCGGCAGACCACACGCCTATAGGTGTACTGCTGCCCCCCGCAGGTTGAGTGCTGCATTAAATAAGAGTGTGGAATATGCCGAAACACAGGAATATGCCAAGTTACATGTAAACAGAATATTCTAGTTGCTGCAGCGCATATAAACACCTTATTCAGGAAATTACCTTAACCAGAATATTGACCTGAATGTGGTGTGTATGTAAACATACTCAATGTCATAATCAAAGAAATCTGAAAACCTGGAGGATTAGCAGATGAAATTGGTTTTGTTTTTTTTACCATATAATTTGGCATCTTCTACCATCTTCTGACTCCTGGTCCTGAGGTTCTCTGTGTCAGCTAAAGCCCGCTTGTACTTCTCCTGCAAACAAACACACACACACACACAACACACACAACAGGAAGCAAAGGATTAACACACCTTATAGTTGGGGAATGTTTGCTACCAATACTATAGATTGAATTTCAGTACTGTATGATACAGTATTAAAAAAATAAATAAATAAAACCATTGCACAGTATTTGTTTCACAATTAGCCTTTTGTTTTGGGTAAAGTGGTAAAGGTGAATGAATGAGTTTTCAGTCTCCAAAGCTGAAACTGAGAGTGAGAGCTGGCCTTCCCAATATTTTTTTTTTTAATTGTACCCTGCACTCACATTTTAGTCACATTAGAGTTTGTGTTGGGAACCCAATGATAAAACCAGTCAAATGCTCTCTCTCTCTCTCCACTGTACTGTGAAAACATGCTCACTGCTGCTATCAATAATCTACTTCATAACAACAGGTTATCAAGCAGATGATTGGCAGTTTATGAGAAGCAAAACCACAACGTTGCTTCTCAAACAAAATGTTCTCTGATCATCGCTGTTTATTGCTAGTAATCTCTACACTCAAGAAAGTCTTTTAAGTTTTCATATTTATTTTGTAAGCTGCATTTCAAGTGCAGCTTACCAAACCTCCTGCACCAGGGTTTGCTCACAGATGTCCATCATAATGGATTAAGTAATTCTACCTGAGAAAGAAGTAGTGATTTGAATTTGACTCAAATATGAATGAAATTAATAAATATATTTCAATAGTATGCAGTTTGTGCTATAATGACATTAGCATCAAAATGACAAATTTCAAGCTGCTGGAGCGCTTTAATCTGCCACAAAAACAAGATGCCATTTTACAATTAAGGTGTGTACATTGCTAAAATGCTCCTCAATAACTGGACTAAATTTGGAATACTCCACATGCATTAATCAGAGAATTAACGGCTCCGACCTTATTTGGATGAAGGTAATAAGAAAATGCTGTTTATGTGGATATTTCTTATTCCAAGCATTGTCTTAATTGGGTTAATATCTGAATTGTATTCCATGTACATGTAGTCACTGATAAATCCTGATCCTGTTGGTGAAATGAGTGCACAACTGTTTTACACTTAGATTTGCTCTTATGCCACTTTAATATTCTCTTCCACAAAGTCAGCCTTACCGTGACATCCTTCAGCTGCTCCTCCAGCTGGGTCTTCTCCTCCACCAGGGTCTTCTCTGCTGCACTCTGCTCCGGCTTCTCTGTCTCATCCTCCGAGCCCCGGCCATTCTTCTGCTGGGCGGCTGTGCACAACAACCGCGGAGACGCTCTGCACCACGACAACAGAAGACTTAATACTGACTCCAGCATCTCAGTGCTAAGCACCAGCAATGGAAGTAACAAATTACAACTGGTACCAATACCCATTATTAGAATTCCGAGAGACAGACAACTGATATTTAGAGCCAAAATTTTCAGTAAATTTGAAAAGTGCAGTGTCAAAATTTACAGCATTAGAAATGCCAACCCAAACCTAGCTTTCAATTAACAAATCTTTGATAAACATTATTAAGAAAAACATTATTTCTCCAACAAAATTCACAAAAAAACAAGAAAATTTCCAGAACAAAACAGAAAATTACAAAAAACTAAAGTGAGTCAAAGGTCAGATCAGTGATTCTTGTGTTTTAAAGCTTTCAAAAGCAATTAGATCCAGAAAAACACACAACGTAGTGTTTATGTCTTTCTGTAAAACTAATTATTTTACTTTTCCTTAACTATATCTGAAGTCTTCCACTCCCTACGTTTTAGATGTATCCATGACAGAGTTGGATTTCTGAGTGAAAACCTGAATCAGTGATACTCCACATCACTGCAACAAAACATGCAGGACTCTTTGATTGGCCTGCTTTTCTTAGTTTATCTTCAAGCTTGTGAAGACACTGCTCAGTAAGGAGCCATGACTCACACCAGAGCGGTGCTGTTGATTCATGCTTTCCTTTCAATCTCTAAAGAACCATGTTTGAACTAAGGAAGATCATACTGTATATAAAATTAACTCAGTAACTTTTCCTCTTTAGTGTGAGGCACTAGAAGTTATTAACTACAATTTGTGATGCTTGTGTGTTTACAGTCATGAAGGCCAACATGTCCAAAACACACTTTGAGGCATTCAGCATTTTCCTCATTCAGCAACACAACAAATAATTTGTCACCTATCATAGATCAGTGCAGTGGTGTAGTCTAGTTTATTCTAGTGGGTATACGCGCACACACACACACACACACACACACACACACACACACACACACACACACACACACACACACACACACACACACACACACACACCCCCTTTCTGAAACGTTAACGTTAGCTCCAGCTGTAGTGTCCCCCGAAATATGGTCAAAAAGAGCCCACTTTATTTTTTAAGTGGTTATACGGAAATGCGGGACCTTTTCTAGTGGGTATACGCTGTATACCTGCGTATCACGTAGACTACACCACTGGATCAGTGCAAATAGTACAAGACGTTTAACTGGATTGTAAAAAGAAATTATGAACCTTAGTACAAAGTGGCACAAAAAGCGGCCTTTTTGTGTTTTCAATCTAATCTGTACATAGGAATCATATTCTTACTTCTTCATAAAGTTGTGACATGGCTGTGTCAAAGAAGTGACAAAATGGAAACAAAAAAGATTGATTTTGGGCGTCACGGAATCAATAATTGTCATGAGAAAAAGAACTGACATCTTATGTGGAATCACCCCCACTTATTTAGTATACTGTAAAGAACTGACATTTTATTTTAAATTAAGTAAAATTCAATACAGGAACTGGCTTGTGCTCAAATCAAATAGGATATCAGGATATTTTGGTCCTGTTTCCAGCCTTGCCAACGTGAGGTTTCAGTATGAGCCAGTCTAGCTAACCTCCTGCCAACTGGCCTTACTAACAATGTTATACAAGCTGACTAAAGACAGAAAACAGCTGACAACAATATGTGGTCCAATTCCAAATCAAATCAAGGAGTTGGTGTTTCAGATTGTACACAGGTACTATCCTGAAAAAGCTCATGTGTGAGACTTCTTCCCTGCTATAAACAACACCTGGACATTTTGTGATCATGAGATGGAAACTGTTGAACATGTCTTTGTTGACTGTTTTTCGTAGAGCTTCTTTTGGGTTTGATTTACAGTATAATTTCTCAAAAAATGAGACAAAGATTTCATGCTGACAAAAACTGATATATTACTTATGTTTAACAATACAATTAATTTGATTATTATTTAGACTAAACATTATATCCATAAAATGATTTGGCTTTTAAAAAAAAAAAAAAAACTCTTTTTACATTTTTAAAGATTCCAATTTTAAAAAATACTTGACTACTACTGAAAATTTAACACTCAGAAATGCAAAACTGGCAAAAACAATTAAATTACTTAGACATTTCAAGTTTACTCCAATTAGTTAGCAACCCTGAAGGGTTTTTTCTTTCTTTCTTTCTTCTGACTACATTTTATTTGTTGTTAACTGTAATTCATTGTATTTTTAATACTAATTATATGTTCATATATATATATATATATATATATATATTTACAGCAACTTTTTCAATGAAAATGTATGTAACATGTCTACTTCATGTTGTTGACGTGAATATAATCAAATAAGAGTTTGACAATCGTATTAAAAAAAACTCACATATATACACATATGTATATAGATATTCACATTTATAGTCCAATTCGAAATGTATTTAGTCCGAGGCCTAGCAGGCAGCATGTAGCACAGTGTGTCATGGTATGTCATCAGACGTCCGGACAGGACATGTCCCACTGTCTTAGCAGAGAGACAAGTCAAACTCCTTTCACACATCTGGCGGGTTATTTTGCTCGTATTATTAATAAATGTACAGAAACATTGGTGCAGCATGAATGAAAAACTGATAATTAATCGATAACCTTTCATTTCGGCCTATGTTCAATACAGCTGTCAGCAATACATTCAGTCCATTTCCAGCTCTCAGAGCCGTCCAGCCTGAGTGCAGCTGCAGCGCTGCTCCATCCCATCACACTACAGTACAGCGTGGAAACCTGTTCATACGTCAGGTAGCAGCTTATGTCACCAGACTCTGCTTCTGATAACTACATGCTAATGCTAACATGCTACCTGGCCGGCTCGCCTCTTTTCTGTCAGTGCAGAACTCTCAGGTTTGAGAAAAGGTGTAGCATTAAGCAACATGGCTACAGGTAAGTCACTGTGTAGATTTCACAGGTACACTTTAACTAACCCGTTAGCAGTCACAAGGCTACATGTTAGAGAGAGCTGTGGTGTGTCTGTCCTTCCGCGGCCTGCCTCACAGGGCCGAGCTGGAAGCTTAGGACCAACAGAACATTTAACACAACACAGCCCCTGTGTCCTGGTTTCATGCGGCTCACCTGAATAGTGAAGGAGAAGCAACAACACAGTAGCTCTGTCTCAGCGCCCGCACACACCAAGTCGCCATTTTCACTGACAACATGCTGACTGGACGTACTACCCTGCTGTCGGCGGCGTGCTGGTGGAAACCAATCACGAGTCAGTCTGAGAATTGCGTCATACATTTGACCGAGAGCCACGGTTAGAGGAGGGTTGACGCTGCTATAGTTTGGTTGAGTTGAAGCTGGAAACAGCCACGTGACCAAGGACAGTTCATTCATCCCTTACCAAACTGAAGGTTATTCAACTGTTACTCAACTCCACTGACACACAGCGCGGTGGCACGCTTATCTGGACAATGAGCAACACTAATTGAAACTGATGGATGACAAATGGCATCGATGATGATGATGATGATGATGATGATGATGGGTTGCCAGCTGGAGTGAAAGTAAACGATGAACGCTAGGTTATTTCCTTACTCAACCTACTGCTGAGATGCCTCCGAGCAAGGCACTGAAGCCCACACAGTGTCTGTTAGGTGTGTGAGTGGCCAATAAAATCAAATCAAATCAAACTAAGTTAAATAAAATTTTAAAATATATATATATAATAATATATTCCAGTAAAATTAAGAGAAAATGACCAGAACATGTGTGTATGTATGTTGTATGTAGAGCTATATAATACATATACTTTTTGCACATCTTTTTATTCATTTATTTATTTATCTATTAACAGATTGCTAAGGCATATATTTTTCTATTTTTTTAGTTAAGTATTTCTGATTCTGATTCTGAAATGGTCACTCTTTTTTTTTTTTTTTTTTTTTTTACATGTAAATGACCAGTATATTAACAAAAAAAATAAAATAAAACTACAAGAGAGTGGCTGGAAGTATAGAAAAAAACAAATAAACCTAGCACAAAAATACCACAACATTCCACAAAAAGAGCTGCCAAACAGCCACGCACAGGCTCCTGCATGGGTTTCAAAGGGTTGAGAAACGCTGAACAGGCCTATGCTCACTGATACCCTGACACAGACAATCAGAGTCATCGTCATGTTGCTGTGTGCTGTATGTCCACATCTGAACAAGCCACAGCACATTTTACTTTCCTCTCAACTGACAAAACTTCAAAGCCATTTTTTCATTCCATGGCACAGTTTTTTCAAGTTGCAAGAAATCAATTTACTCCGTAGGCTAAAGGCTGAAGTTGTGTTTGTGTGTGTACAAATCAAAGAAAAAATCACTGCAGCAGTGAGGATCGGCCTTTAGAGCGCCTGGCTGTCAAGATATCTCACCGCTGTCTGTCTGCAGAACTCTGTGGATGAAAGGCCTTTGCCATGCTGTGTGTTTGCCATGCTCTTATTATGTGTAGGATAAAACAGTGAGGCACCAGTTTGAGAGACAAAGAAAAAGACAGACAGAAAACAAAAACTCAGAAGAAAACAGTTTGTCCCTGCACCAGAGACTCAGCTCATTTTCCTCTCTTTTCTTTTAGCAAAAAGAATCTGGTTTGAACTCCTTTGTTTCATGTTTTGGCATTCAACATCATACCCCAGTCATGCAAAAACATCAGCTCAAATTAATTCTTCAAAAAAGTGAGACTCAGTAACTTATGACGGTGTATTAGGGCCATTGTGGGGAGAAAACAAATGATGGAACCAAAGGAGGGCAGTTATATTCTGCAAAAAAAAAAAAAAAACATCTGAATTTCCAAGATTAATGTGGTAAATCTGCAAGAAAAAACACACATTTATGAAAAAAAAATCTATACTGATGATAATATTGTGATTCTGGGCTAAAATCACCAGGATTTCTTTCTTACTAAATCCCATAGTAGAAGAAAAACTATTTTTCCAAGTTTTTTTTGTTTTGTTTTGTTTTGTTTTTTAGTAAATTTGCAACTGTATAATCTCAGGATTTTTTTTTTTGTTTTGTTTTGTTTTGTTTTAGTAGATTTTAACACAGGAACCAGCTTGTAGAGTATCAGCAGCTCTTCTGCTTCAGCTGGATATTTCTGTCCTCTTTCTATCCTTGCTAATTCACGGTATTAGCCAGTGGAGCTAACCTGCTGCCAACTGCTCTCACTGAGAATATTATGCAACTTGACTTTAGCTGAGAAATATCTCAGAACAATATATCACCCAGTTCAGATATATTTTCATGGCATTATTATGAAAGGCATCGCAATATGTCACAGTATGTCATCACACCTCCTCTTGACAGGACATGTCCTGCTCTCTTTAATGCAGAGAATGTCACACCACACTCCATTCAAATATCTGGCAGTTAATTCTGTCCAGGTTATCAGCATAGTAAACATACACAAACACTTGTACAACATAACTTAAAACCTTAATGAATTGTTTGCCAGGTTACCCTTTTCTACAATAGGTTTTCAAAGGTAAGCAGTTTTTAATAATATTCACTCTTGCCTTGTGATTTTTTTCTCCACCAAATAAGAATCTGTTTCACTTTGATACAATGCTTTTGTTTTATTCCACATTGCAATGACCATTATGGTTCAATATTTTGGTTTTTGCTGTGACCCATATGCAGACTAAGACAACAGGTTGGTGGAAAAAGAATGAAAATTTCTTGTTAGCTGTTGCATGAGACTGGTAATGGAGAAGATGCATGGCTGGTAGGAGAGCCTGTCTGAGGTGGTGGTGTGGGGGGAAGAAGCCAGGCTGAGCTGCTGAGCTGAGGAAATACAGAATTAGGAACAAACAGGCTGGAGGAAACACTGGAGAAAGACTCAGGAGATTTAACTCTAATAATAAGCACTAAAGCAGCCAAGAGAGTTGTTACCACATGAGTAGGCTGAGCAATCTGGTGATGATTTAGTGCCAGGGTCCTTATCCTGAAGAGTTGATGAGGTGATTGCCAACTGATGAGGTGGTGAAGCCAGACCTATACCACACACACACACACACACACACACACACACACACACCGGAGCCATGACATAGGGGGTCCACTGCAAGTGTATTTGCTAGTTTCCAACCAGCACAGTGGTCATTTTCCTGTCAAGTGCCCATGTTGTGTAAATAGCAAATGTACTTGTGTCCATCTGAGCGCCCATCGGTGTGTTGGTTTTAAAATGAGTTGTGGCCAGGCGTATTGTTGGCACATTGCTATCTTGAGGCAGTCGAAGGTAATAGAGGAACATAAAGTATGTCTGAAGTCAACAGATCAGTGTCTATGTAGGTTCTCAGTCATCCAGGTCATGGTTATGTACAGAGTTGAATCGAGCTAAGGACTGTTGGAGGATTCTTAAAGATGTTTCACTTCTCATCCAAAAAGCTTCTTCAGTTCTGATGACAGAGCTGTCAGAAGCTTCTTGGATGAGAAGTGAAACATCTTCAAGAATCTACTAACAGTCCATTTGACCACGATTTAACTCTATGTGGATGAGCAGTATCATCATCATCATCATCACCACCACCACCATCATCATCATCGCCATCATCATTTCCGGCCGCTTATCCAGAAATGATTCATGGTGGCACCAGACTGAGGAGGTCAGCCCAGGCGATCTTTTGCATTGCCACATCCACCATCTCCTCCTGGTGGATCCCAAGGCATTCCCAGGCCAGCCAGGTTACATCATCTCCCCAGAGCAAGGGTTAGGCAACCATGTGCCATGGAGGGCCGAGAGGCTGCAGGTTTTCACTCCAACCAAAAACTCCACCAGTTGATTTCACTGATTACCTCACCTTCAAGCAGAGAGGAGTGACTAATCAGTGAAATTGCCTGATAAAGAGGGAAGAAATTCAGAGAGGGACCACAGAGAGAGGGGGCCCCCTCCTGGCCACTCAGGTGAAGAACAATACCTATAAAATTCCAAAAAAAACAAAGTACAAAGTAAGTCTTTACATAGTAAAGAGAACAAAAAAGCAGCAGGAGGCCTTGACTGAGGCAGCACAAGACAGGACGATGCTCATACATGTAGTTTTAAAGGGATGGCCATAGTGGCCAGTGCCACCCCTACAACCTGATTGGACAAATGTCACTGCAATTTTGGCCAATATACAAAAAAAAAAAAAAGAAAAGAAAAAAAAGAGCTATGTGTAGCAGCCAGCAGGAAACAGACAGTGGAGCATTTCAAGGGGGAGTGATCAGACTATGTGATGACTTTCGTTTTCAAAAAGGACTTTGACAGTGTACTGGGGCCATTGTAGGGAGAAAAAAATACGGAGCTGAGAGCATTGGCATAGGG
Organism: Myripristis murdjan; assembly: GCF_902150065.1. Taxonomy (NCBI): domain Eukaryota; kingdom Metazoa; phylum Chordata; class Actinopteri; order Holocentriformes; family Holocentridae; genus Myripristis; species Myripristis murdjan. The sequence goes on from NC_043997.1 coordinate 27,834,941, forward strand.
GTTAATATTCCAAGAAAAACATGATTATGATATAAGGTGGTTAATTTACATGAAAAGAAACACAAATTTAAGGGAGAAAAAAACTTACTGATTATAATCTCACAATTTTACAAGAAAAATAAGGAAAATTTATTTTTCTTCTATTATGGGATTTAGTAAGAAGGAAATCCTGATCATTTTAATCCAGAATCACAATCTTCTCCTCAGCATCTAGACTCTGAAGAGACATTGCTGTGACTTGGGCCGATTCAGAAGAAAACAATCTTGATTGTGATTCTGGGCTGAAATCAGCAGGATTTCCTTTTTACTACATTCCATTACAAAGCAGAATTTCATGAGGCCATCAAGCAGCAGCAAAGTCAAGACATGTGGTTCATTGAATAAAAAGTAAAAGAAAAAATATTTACTGAATTTTTTCTCATAAAGTTGTTTTTTTTTTCTCCTCATAAATTTACAGCTCAAATATTGGAAAATTCTGATTGTTTCTCAGAATGTTACTCTCCTCCACTGGCTCCATAATTTTTCCTCCACCTACAATTGCACTGCTACACTGTTGTATTAGCTGCTTGACTATGGTGATGAAAACAAGAAAGAAAACTGGATCGTTTTTTTGTTGAAGTGTTTGATATTTACCTGCTGGGCTGTTGCTCTTGGGAAGGACACCGCCAACAGTAAGGAAGGGTCAAAGTCAAATTTTATTCTCCGAAACAGTGTAAAATAAACCAAACCCAACTGACAGCTTTATCACAGGGGAATATTCACTGCAGGTAAGAGGTGCTATCAGGCTTCTTGTCAGTTCTAAAGGGAGCTGACTCAACGCTCAAAGCTGTGTGAGTGGGCTCTTAATGACAATGCTTAGATGGATATTTAGGGGACATTTATTATCTTGTAAATTTGCACTATTTGTCTAGCCTTTGTTTTTACATTTTGGAATAAAATTAGTATTTGGCTCTTTTTTCTCTCTCTCCATCAGCTTTAGCTTTTGTGGGGAGTTTTTTTCCTTTGCCATAAGGGCTCAGGTCACGGCCAGGGGGGTGTAATCCTGTTTTATTTCCTATAAAACTGCCCGTAAAGCACTTTGACACTGTAAACACTGATTTTGAAGCTCAAAATAAACTTGAACTATGCATTTCCAATGGTCTGGACCTAGAAGTGCCTCTTTTATATACTCATTTACATAGACAGAAATCACAGATAATCAGTGATGTGGCATTTTCCAAATCAGTAATAGTTTATTGGCTTTGTGATGACCCTGCTTTGGGGAAACCCTGGTGTAACATGAACAAAAGAGACCCTCTTCCTAGCTCACAAGAATCATCATCAGCCACGATTATAGCCCTTTAAGGTTTAATTCTGTTTTGCTTCAGGGTGAGCACAGGGCAGACAACCAACAAAGGAAACCTAATATTTCATCTTCATTCTCAGTTATTATTTTGTTTTGGGTTTATTATTTTCTTATTCATAATATTATGGGTTCACTTACAATACTAACTGTAAAATTTTAGTAGGCTATTTTAGGGGCTTTTGGGGTAAAGAGCAGGAGACTGCATATGTGCCATTCAGTAGAGCTTGATGGCCTGTAGTATGCAGCTACAGTAAACCTCAACTGGTGTGCTTGCATTTTTCTGTATTTCCAGGTGAGCAATAGTGGTGAAAAGGTGTATTAAAGTGGGGACACAGATGTAAAATAAATGTTTCAGAGTAATAGATTACTGGTAATGCAAATGTAATATTTATATCGTAGCTTGCAAATTAATCGGAAGACCACGTTGTGTAAAACAGCAATTTGCATAAGTGGAGATCAGCAGTGTAAATGTCTATAGAGCTTGCTGGTATTCAGTTGTGTGAGTGAGTGAAATAACATCAGTGCACATGCTCTGAGAGTTACAGTGTGTATTTTGTGTTTCATGCAGGAGCAGCGTGAGCATACCTGTTGCATCTGTGCCATTCAGTAGAGCTAGACAGCCCACAGTATGCAGCCACAGTAAACCTGAACTGACGTGCTTGTGTTTTTCTGTATTTCCAGTTCCAGAAAACAAATAAAGAAATTACTCTCTGAGCCTATGCACGCCTGGAAGCAGTTTGTAACCAAATGTGCAACAAGAGCCTAAACTTGGACAAATCAAAAGGAACAGTGAAACAAAGGCTAACCTGAATCCTAGCTTAGGAAAAACAGGAGAAAAACAACTAAACAAAAATGTCACCCACCCCTACTGAACCTGGGCTGGTCAATCAGTTATTAAATATAACTGCACATTTCACAAAAAAAACGAGCTGACTGGCAGCATTCTGTTTGGAGGTGGACAGAGGAGAGCCTGCAGGCGCCGAGAGAAGCCAGCCTTTAAACTTCCCTCTTGGATGCTGGAACCAGTCATCCTCACACACACACACACACATTCACAATCAGCTGAGCTCACCTGCAACCCATCACACAGGCTCTGAACCCACCTGTTATTAAAATACATCTTTGGTGACAAATCAACCTGTAATATTTCTGTGGTATTCATGTAGTAACTGTGACATGCACATTCACACTGCTGCCTGTAATATTTCTGTAGTATTCCTATAGTAACTCGTTTGTGTCTGGGGTTAGAGAGATTGTCGCAGAATGTTCCATATAAAATTCCATATAAAATTGTTCCATATAAAATTCAGCGGCAGCCTCTGAATTTGCTGCATATTGCCAAGAAATATCCTTATGTCTTATTTAGGGGAGCGGTGCTCCTCCTGGCTCCCCTGTAGTTCCCTGACAGTTTGTGTTTTTATTCATTAACCAGCTGCTTTATAGTCGACCTGCACTTCAGTTTGCATTTGATCCATCGGCTGACAGTTGAGCTGCACTGGGCAGAGTCAGGCAGGAGATACTGGAAATGTGATGGCCTGGACAGTGTTGGTGGTGTTGGTCTGGACCAAAGCTTAAGACAGAGGATGTCAGGTAAAAGTAGGTGGATCTACAATCCATCCTGGGTTACATGTGTGTTTACACCTCAAATGGGATGCGGACAAAAGCGTCCCAGGCCTCCAAATATGTCCTGAGCAATCAGATCTCAAGACACATTGAGGACACATTGCTGCTGTATACACCTGTAATTAAAAGTGTCAGCTTCTGATCATATTTCTCAGGACAGATGTTAATACCAGGTGGAAACAGGGTCACCACAGCAGGCGCAGCGAAGGAAGAAAGCTACAGCACATACACATACACACAACATGTCCTTACAACCCCAGGGTCGCAACAAGCTCATTAGTCATGCATCCCGGTAGTGTAAAGTCAAATGTCTTGACTTGATCATACAGGTCCTTTTGTAGCTTGAATCTGAGCCTGAGAGGATATTAAGAGAAGGACAGTGAGATGGGGAGGGAGAGGGGAAACATTAGGGTGGCAACCAAGAATGAATAAAGCTAAGAGTTGAGCTGCTAAGAGTTCATCAATGTGGATGAAAGAAGCCCAATTACTATCTGAGTCTCTCTGTCACACACACACACACACACACACACACACACACATGCACAGACACACACCAAATTCATTTCTCATTTCTCATCTTGTTCTTCCTCTCTTTCCCTGCTTTGCCACATCTGACAAGGTGGAGCTAACTGACCGGCAGCCTCTCTGCTGGTTCTCTGCAACTCCACCTGCTCAGACACCAAGCCACTGAAAAAAAAAAAAAGGAAAAGGCAAATGATTCATTCAGTGTGTGAAAAGCGGAGCAGACAGGATGGTAACACGGTGTGCTCTGTCTCATTACAAGACGAGATTCTTGCTTGTTTCCTCTGATGTGGGCTGAACTTCACGGCTCTCATTAACGATGAACTGGAAATACTTCTGTTATGGATTGTAACTGGAGAGTTATCTGCATGGTGTGACAGCTAACAGACTCATCCCAACACGATATGACAACGGCTTTACGCATGTTTCTTGAATCTATGAAGAAGACATCTAGTTTTGAAACTGCACTTGTGGCACCACATGCAAAGTCACAACCCTAACCCTAACTTAGTTTGTTGCCATTCTGTCCCGTATTCTGTTTTGCTAATCCTGTCTTCTGTGTCCAGACCCGGTCCTGACTCCCGCTGCCTGCTCCAGCTCTGGATCTCCTGTCCTTCCACCCTCGAGCCCACCGTCTCCTCCACCAAGCTGTCCAGCTCAGCATGTTCATCTGCCGCCCTCGCCACCAAGCCGTCCAGCAGACCTCGTTCCCCAACCGCTGCCCACGCCTGGCCTTCCCTCACCATCTCCATTCCCCTACTCCTAAATAAATCCTTGTTTGACTGTAACTGTCTGACTGGGTCGTGCCTCTGCCTTAGAGTGTGCCAAACTAAAACCGTAACAAGAATTAAAGTTGATGACTGATGATGACTAAAGTAGATGAGTTGCTTGGAGTCAGGTGTGGCTGAGTGAGCCACACCCATGCCACACACACACACAGACACAGACGGAGATGGAGACACAAAGGAGGCAGGGTACGCAGAGAAACACTGGGTGACTTGGTGGGCACTTGGTGGGGTCCAAACTATGGATTGGCAACTTCCCCAAGTCCTATTGATTTCATACTTTAAATCAACTCAGCACCCCAAGACACCTCCCATCGGAGTTGTTCCACATTCCTTGCTGCTATGGGACATGAAATCTGGGCTAGAGCTAGAGGGGGGTCACAGGGTCACCAAAACTGACAGGTTTCATCCTGTAGACCAGTGGTCTTCAAGGACCCTCCAACAGTCCTTCAGGGTCTTCCAGGGGGTCCCCAGCAAAATGAGGACTAGTTTAATTTCACTTTGTGCTTGTGAAAGGTGTCAAATCTGATGTTGATCCAGTATCACTGATCTGTCCTTTAAATAGATCATTTTAATAGTATACATGCATTATATAGTTTTCTTGCCATTTTTTTTTTTTTTTTTTTTTTTTTTTTTTTTTTGTGATTGCTAATTTTCTGGTGTTTGGTTTGCTATTTTTCTGGTAGTTTTCTTGGCTAATTACCTTTGTCCCATATCTTCTGACAGACATCAAGTGAATTTGCTCAGGTTTCAAAGTGTTAATTTACTAGACCTCGGTACAACACAAACATGCAAGTGATTATTTTTAAATGATGGTTTAATCTCATCTCTCTGACTTTACTTGACAAGTATAACACCTAGATTTTTCAATACATAATAAACACAGATCCAAATGTCTTCTGTTTTCAGTCAAGCGACCATCATCCTGTAAGTCACAGTCACCTCCCTGCATGCTGCCAACACAGGTTGCATATCAAGCAAACAAGCTGTTGGTGTTGATGTATGGCAAGCTAGCTAGGGCATGCAATCAGGGAGAATTACTAGCTCACAGCCGGCCTGCAACCAATGTGTGTCATGCCCACCAAAAAAACTAACAAAACAAACAAACAAACTAAAGACATGCATTACAGTGTGCCCATGTGTACCTGCCAGCAGTCTCCACATGTACATATACATACATATATCATGCACATATCTTTTGCAGGTCCTGCAGGTGGCCCTGCCCCATGCAGACCTCAACTAATGATGGTAAAATCACTTCAAGGGGGGGTTAGGGGCTTGATGAGGGTCAACTTGGGAGTCCAGAACATGAGAAAGTTTGAAAACCCCTACTGCAAACAAAAATGACTGTTGTCATCAATGGTCATGGCAAACCACCAAATAGATTTTGATATATGCCATTGTGGAACTGCTGACAGACTGACCAACCCACCAACTGACACGGTGAAGTACTGTACAGAGCCTTGCTTCCTAATGGGCAAAAAACAAAAAATAAAATAAAATAAAATAAAAAAAAACATGTTTGGTTGTTTGGCTCACAGAGATTATGCCAGTTTTAGCCATTGCCAATCAACAGCTGCTTGGTATTTTAGAACTGAACTCTCAGCTTTCAAAATATTCAAGTAATTAGAATTACATTCACTGCTGATGACTTCTTGGCTTCCTCTCTGAACCTCAGCTGGCACATAAAGGTATAAATCAACTATTTATGCTTGTTTGCGTTTTTTGTGCATATTTTATGAAACTACAGTAGGCATGAGAAATTGGACAGCAGTTCAGCAGAAACAAGATGTTATAGTATCTGAAAACTGACCAGTCCCTCTGAAATCAATTGCCTCATCAGCACAGTCTGTTTCTCCTCATGTCTGTTTCTTTTCTTGATGGAAGAAAGTCTTAAAAACACTGTTGGACTCTTGCACCCGTTTCCTTAACTGACCCTTCCTTTATTTTAACCCATATCTAATCAGAAGCACCCTCTGCAGTTGGACTGGGACAGACAAGTGTTTTTGTTTGCTGCTTATCTGGGTGAAGGATTTAGTCCTTATGAATAGTCATTGTGAGAGTGAAGCCTTGGGGAAGGAGCTGCAGAGCTGTCTGTTTGTTTACCAGGAGAGAGACTGAACAACTGCCTCAGAACCCAATGTCATACTGGGGGAGGGGTGGGCGGGGGGTGGGGGGTACATTTGCGAGGACTGGGAGATGAGGAGAGAGAGAGAAGGAGAGGAAAATAAAGCTCACTTCAAAGCAGCTTGCGGAGGAAGAAAGGTCGAGAGCGGGTGGGTGGGTACAGACTGTTTGAAAGTTGTTTTGTTTCATTTTTTTTTTTTTTTTTTTTTGTTCTACTCACACAAACTAGAAGACAACATATTCAAGGTTGTTCCATTATTCATGCTTGGGGATCTTCTGCTAGCCCTTTCCTTTCTCATCCAACAAGACTAACAAGGCCTTCGCAGCATTGCCAAGAGGACGTTTGTTTACACCGATCAGACTCCGAAAAACACAGCTCTCTGGGCTCAGATGATGTGTGGGGTGTATGAACCACCAGCAGGGGGGGTTCTAACAATCTGCTACAATCCAATACAGCTAAGTGGTGCTGTTGTACTGGACTGAATTTTATTGAGAGATGTTTCTAATATTCTGTCCCCCTCACACATATAAATAGGGAGGACAAAAAATTAGAAACACATCTAAGTGTAATGTACTCCTGTACAAGACCTCTGCAAACTACAACTCAGTAATAAACACTGAACTAAACTGACACATTCTCCACAATGTCAACACAAACTGAACATTATAAACTTTGTTCACAGGTAGAGTTTATGGCAGAGCTGCTGAGCTGAGCTGCATTAGATGGTGTTAGAAGTGGACCTAATAAAGTGGACACTTTATTAGGTAGAAGAATGAGATATTTTTAAAAAGAGGATCCATCAGTACTGCCATCTGCACAGCCATCTCTCTCTCTCTCTCTCTCTCTCTCTCACTCTCTCTCACACAAACACACACTCGTGTTAAAAGTTAATCCATCAGTGAAAGTTCAACTATGCTGTGCAGTGAAACGGATTTGTACTCATTACATCCTTCATGAAATGATTCTGAAGTGAGGCACAGAGCGCTCTGCTCTAAAAACACAACAACACATCAGTCAAAACTTTGTCTGCAGCGCTGAGAAACACAGCATGCTTATTCCCTGACTGCTGCAACCAACCACAGCCAACCAGGACCAGTCAGAATCGGAGCAAACAACAAATATCATGAAGCAAGCAGAACAAACCAGAGCCAACGGCCAGCAACAGCAACCAAAAACCAACCAGAGCCAACACGAACCAACCAGGATCACCCAGAAACAACCAGAGCCAGCCCATGCCAAACAGAACCAACACGGATCAACCAGAGCCAGCCACACTCACCCAGAAACAACCAGAAACAACTAGGACCAACCAGATTCAAACAGAAGCAACCAGCCAACCAGCACCAAGCAGAACCAACATGAACCAACCACAGCCAACAAGAATCATTCAAAAAACAACCAGAGCCAACCGCAACCAATCAGAAAAACACAAACCAACCAGAACCAAGCTGAACCAACATGAAGGAACCGAAGCCAAGCAAACCACCCAAAGCTAACAAGACCCAGTAGAACCAACATGGAGCAACCAGAACCAACCAGTGTGAACCAAGCTTCAACCAACACACACACACACATACACGTATGACTTTACCCTTAATAACTCTCTTTGACTATATTCATACCCTCACTTCAGTTAGATTTTTTTATTTGTTTATTTGACAGACAGTACACATTAACACGTGTGTACATTTTGGACAAATTTTCATATATTCCTGTGCCAGATGTTATTAACAGACGAGTGGCGTGTGATATTAATTTGTAGGTTGTAAACATAACAAAATATCACTGCGCCCAGACACTGAGGACTGAGGGCTCCGTAGCCGAAAACAATACGACACTATTCAAACATGAAACTTGGTTTTCTATGCTGGCGTATTAGGGCCAAGGTTAAAATAATATATTTACCAAAAAAAAAAACAAACTTGAATAAAATAATTAAAATAGTTTTAGTTATAATTATGATTATTATTATTTGGTAAAGGAATCACATGGCTTCAGCGACAACACTGTAGATGCTGCTGCTTGCCGTGTATCATGCCTGCAGTTGCTGACCTCACCAAATTCTCCTTTGTAATTGGATTTATTAAGAAGGAAATCCTGCTGGTTTTAGCCAGAATCACAATGTTGTTTTCTTCTGAATCAGCCCAAGTCACAGCAATGTCTCTTCAAAGTCCAGAAGATTGTGACTGTGAGCTAAAATCATCAAGTTTTTCTCTACTAAAATTGTGACTTTATAATCTCAGAATTTTTTATTCATTTTTTTTTTTTTTTTTTTTTTTTTTTGAGTGCCACCCATTTTTCTCTATGAGCCAAGTTAGCATGTCTAATGTTTGGTATGAAGTCCAAAATGTCCATGGAAAATATGAATTTGTATATGCACACAAACACATACAAACTCATACACACTCACACATGAGAAACTTTTGTTTTTCATCTATCTGGTGACCTCATGCAAACCTGGAGCAAGGAATAACTGGCACATTTTGATCCATGGGTACATTTCCTGATGTGACACTGCATCAACCTCCCCCAACACACACACACACACCCGCCTTCATCACACACACACACACACACACACACTCTGTCTTGCTCTCTCTCACTCTCTCTCTCTCTCACACTACCACATACACATACACACGCACACACTCCTGTCATCCCTCCATCCTCCTCCCCTCCCTCCTCCCTCGACTATAATTAAGATGTTGTTTGCCTTGCACACAGTAAACAAATCTGTCACAATTAGCGCTGCTGTAGCAGGGTGTTCTGCTTTATTGATACCTCAGGTTGAGGAGTTAGGGCAGAGCGGGTTCAGATGTTTGAGGCATTTTGAAGAGAAAACCTAAAGGGGGTGGGGGTTGGGGTGGTGGGCAGGAAAGCTCCAGGGAAATCTGACAAATGGAAATGTATTATGAGTATTCCCTAAGCAAAAATGTACATGGAGCAGCAAAATAAAAGCAAGTGCTGCACTGAAGAGGCTTTAAAGATGTGAGAGTTAATGGAGCTGAAGCCTTTCAAAGAGCAGCAGAGAGCTTTCATTGTGGTATGCTGGCAGAATGGTAAGAGCACAGCTCCTGACACACAGTGCTGTCAGCCCACATACACTGGCCTCTTATTAAAGATGGGATCCACTTCTGATTAGATGGCTACATTTTCTGATAAGAGTGATGTCTGCCTTCTCTTCTCTTTCATCATCATCTTTGTTTTTCTTCCTCTCCATCATCATCCTCATCTTTGTCTTCTTCTTCCTCTTCTCTCTTTCATCTTCATCATCATAATCATCATCATCATCATCTTTGACCTCTTCATTGTCATATTCATCATCATCATCTTCTTCTTCTTCTCCTTCTTCTTCTTCTAATACTCCTCCTCCTCCTCTGGATTTCAGTATAGATTTATTTCAGAGACTATTTTTACATAAAAGTGGTCACATTTTTAAAGAGAATATCATCATAAAGTTGTAGCTACAGATGCTTTGATCCAAAAATAATGGTTTTGGTATTGATCTTCACAAGCAAATTTTGTTTGAACTGTACAAGAAGAATATCTGCTCCTCGCTCCCTGTGAGTACGTTAATACAGCAATAGTTAGCAACCATAGCTCTAATCAGCCCATCCTCCTTAAAGGTTGGTTGTAGGTCAGTCTGTCTTGAGAATTATTCCTGCCTGTGACTCACCGCTGCACATCAGTCCTCATTCTCTCACATCACAGCACTGCGCTCCTCAGACTGCTGAGGGGGAAAACAAGAAAGAAATCTCATGCTTGACAATTAAAGAGTCTGATCTGAACAAGACAGTCAGTCAGTATTTGTAAAATCTATAAAACACAATCCACAGGCTATCTGCTGGCAAATTGGATCATAATCCCGAAGTGAATTACAACATGCACAAAAGTAATTACATACATTTTTCAAAAGCACTGTGTATCAGTACTAACCTTGTGTGCTTAGATTAAAACAAAACATTTGGAATACAAAATCATACAGTGTTGTATGCTTAGATCGACGCACAGCTCTTCAACATGTATCTTGGCAACCAGAGCATCAAGGTCTGACGGTTGAAAGTCTTTGTATAAGTCTTTGTATAGTTGAGGCAGGTGAACTCAGGCAAGGCACTTTACCTTGAATATGGATTTTATTATTTCACTGTAGAGTGTTGCTTTTCCTTGTCTTTGTAATGCAGGGGAACCTGATTATAAAAGCCCTGTTTACTTTCCTGTGTTTGCATTGCTTAACTGTTCTTCTGTACTGATCTACACGTAAACAGATAATAGTCAGTCATGTTGTCTTTATTATCATGCAGGTTCCTCCCTGACCTGAACTAGTCCAGCTATTATGTCAGTGTAATCCCAATTCTAACCACATGTCAGTCAACAGAACGTACGGTGAAACCTGCCTCGCCCTGCCTGAACAAACACCTGAACACACCTGTACAAACTGATAAGTTTGACAGATCAAAATCCAGAAAATCACTTGCTATTTACGATTTGTGAGGTCTGATTTGGGGAAAATTGTCATAATTGAAGATAGTGAACTGCTTGCTAAATCAAATTCTCATCAAAGATATGGAAAGAGGTCAGTTTTTGTGTACCATACCACCAGAACACTGTATACATGTCATCGTCTGCACATAAACACTCATGTACATTTGTCCAGTATAAGTGTGCCTGCAGTGCTGTTCACAGCAGTGAGGGAGAGCGTGGTGTTGGAGATCTTCTGGCCAAGGTGAGTTATCAGCCCAGTGGCTTTTAATGTGGAATGACAGAGCGTGACTGCAGGGCACCGAGGACAGAACAGCCCTCATCTGTTCCCTAATGGATGGTCACAGGTTTTATACCATGCAGGAGTACACATGAAATACCAGAGTGCCAGTGTGTGTGTATGTGTGTGTCTCTATCAGTGTGTGGTTGGGGGTGTTTTTGTGTCTATGAGTGCTTTAAGGATCTTGAACCGAGGTAATTACTCCACAGGGGTTTGATAAGGTCAGTTGCTGGCTGCCTCATTATTTTAGTGGAACATCCTATTACTACGTGTCGGAAACATGTCTAGCATTGGCTCGAGGTATATATGTGTATGCATGTGTGTATGCATGCATTATGCGTGTATGTGTCTCTCTTGGAGAGTGTGATAAATGTGGCAGCATGCAGGCCAGCAGCGTGTAAAGGCTTTAAAATGATGTGATCATGGTCGATAAATATCTCTGGCCACATTTGTTCTTTAACCTCCTCAACTCTGCCTGTGTCATCACAAATGCTTGTTGCGTGGCTAAAAGGTTTTCAAAGGTTTCCAAAGGTGCCAAATAAGTCCAGCTTAATTACAGGGAGATGTGTATAAAATAATGCGCAAGACATCTAGATATTTTCTGTGTGATGTCATCAAACAGAAAATATCTAGATGCAACCATAAAACCAGAAAACAATGCTATGGGTTTGAATATTTCACTAAATATTACCATGATATCTCCAAATACATGTACATGACACTGTGATAAAATTTAGAGGAAAAACTTGTTTGTTCTAACTTTGAATAACTTAGGCAAAAGCTTAAGGTGAAAATCAGTCCAATCTGTCTATCCTCAGTTTGTGTTGCCCTTTTCATTTTTGGTGTACCCACTTTACCTCAGCCTGCCTTCACTACTTCTACTTATGTTGGTTATGTCCAGAATTTCCCAGACTTCCTTTTAAATGTAACTTTGGTCAGGTGTTGGGTTGTTATGTTACCTCAATGTGAGTCCACATGGTGGTAAAATATCCTTATTAGTTGCTCTGTGCTCCCCTGGGCTGCTAATCCACAATATTGTATTTCCATCTGTCAATTCACTTCCATAGTGCTGCAAAACAGGTCCCAAAATTGCATGTGTAGCACAGAAAAGCATACAGCCAAAGTGGATTATGATAATATAAAAGCAAACATGTCCTGGTACCCAGTTTTCTCATGAAGTTAAAATTATTTGTGGAAGCACTATCATGTCATAAATTCCTGGCGCAAGGGAACTATACAAAGATTTTCTGCAGATGGCACCTGCCGGATCTACTTTCCAATTCAAATAGGTGTCATGGGTGATGCAGACAGGTTGAATGCATGAGGAATTAGGAATCTGGAGGGAAACGCAAGGGACTGGCTAACATGGAGGACAGTGATGTTGTGGCAAGGAGCAACACAAGAGGCAAAGCAAACAGGACCAGTATAAAACAGGGCACTGTACTATGAAGCAGGTTCGACTTAGCCAGGCTTTTATTTTTTGCATAAGCTGTGTCGACAAACCCTTAACTCACATACAGTGATCATTGGTACCTTAATGGTAGTGATCAACTGTCTTTGTTAACCCAGGCTTTCTGCTTCAGGCTTTTCAGGCCCTGTCCTGTCCGATGTGCCATTTGACTAGGGAGATGCACGGATATTTTCATTTAACCAGATATTGAACACACACACACATATATATATATATATATATGTATGTATGTATATATATATATATATATATATATATATATATATATATATATATATATATATATATATATATATACATACATACATATATATATATATATACAGAGAGAGAGAGAGAGAGAGAGAGAGAGATCTATATAGATAGATAGATAGATAGACAGATAATTTGCATTCATTTACAGGATGAATGTGTAAAAATGTTAAATAAAGTGAAGACGTGAAATTGATGGGAAGGAGCAAGGTCTAATGATGTTTCGTAGGCTATATTTAGTATGTAGTACATTTCCGCCTTTCTGTCAAGAAACACCTTAGACAAGATGAACCAAGAAGCTTGGTTTGGGATCATTTTACAAAAAAAGACAATGACTCTCTTTGTAAACTGTGCAAAAATACAGCAGCAGCACCACCAACATGTTACATAGAGAGCACTCAGAGAATATCATCAGGAAAAGGCAACAGATCATTCCAGTCTTGAAAAGACTCAAGAGGAGATCAATGAGGTGATCTAGCTGCAGATACATTTTAAGTAGCCAAAAGATCAGTACAATTTGATTCAGTCCTGTCACAATGCATCACAATGCAATGTAACAGTGAGAATCTTTACATTTTGATTCTACTAATGCTATAGTTGTGTTATTAGTTACAAGAAGAAATGTGAAATGAAAGAGAAAGGGTCATTACAATGGCATTAACATGTTTGTAAAACATGTAAATCATTCAGTTGTAAACAACACTTTAAAACAGTCCACTGCTTATAATGTATTTTTGCAATGACATTTTTTCAATGAATCAATGATGATAATGATACTCTGTTCCATTTGAACAAGGCTTTGGTAATAGAATTGGTAATAGAATTAGAGCATGCAGAGGAAGTGGGATGTGAAAGAACACTTTGATGATACTTTTTTCCATGATTGACATGGCCTCTCTGGATGTGGGTCACAAGATTAGTGGCATTACTTGTGTACTTCACTGCTGTTTGGTACATTTTGAATATTACAAAACATTTGCAGAATTTTCCATCATTTAATTTTTGGCCACCTTCAGAAAGGATTTTGCACCTCTGTATTAATAGGTGCCCACACTATTGACAGGTACGGGCAGATAAATTAGGGGAAAAAATCACTTTAAGGAAATTTTATGCATGACTTTTTTGTCATCTGACCTTCATCAGGTATCTGTATTTTCATACTGATCCAACAGTGAGATGGAAATCAAATATGGTGAAGGAATTTTCTGTGTGGCTATAGGTCACATTTAGGCCCTTTTGAGCTGCGTTGATAAGACATACTTGTCTCTGTGCTGCCAATGCCAGAAGTCTGCGGCACGGGGAAACAAGGCCAGGCAGATTGGCAATTTTCATGAACCCAGAGCTGTTGACCTCTGACATACTTAGGTAAGGATTCTCCTTTAAAATAAGGCATGCCAGTGAGAAACCCTCAGAATTAGTGTGGTACTACACAGTGTTCGCACTTGTAGCGCTCATACTCTGTTCTCCCCAGCTTTATTGAGCATCAATTAAACATCTTTTGCATAAGACATCACATCTCCTGAGATCTCCTTCACTCTTAGAGTTGACCAGAATCTCACTCATTTTCCATCACAAATATAAACTCAAAAACTGGGCAAAAGAAAGAACCACCAATACCCAAGACCTTATTTTCAGTTTTCCAGTTTTTCATTCTGTGACTAAGGCTCCATGAAGTTGAAGACTCAGTGAAACACAGAAAATTGCAAGAATTTCAGTGTGTATCATCTCCACAACCTGACCACTAAATTAGCAAACTAAACTCAGCAAATATTTCATGGTGCTCACTGATGGCTGCCTGTGGCAGGGTGCAGTGTCTGTGATCACAGATGAGATGTATGGATGAATAAAGAAGGTCTTGCATCATCTGAGCGCAGAGCTCAGGGGGAGGCGAACCTCGGACCGCGGGGGCCTGCCTGGTTAGCATGCTGCTGAATGCTGCTGAACGCAGCTCTGTTCGTCATGGAGTTTTCATGGATAATTGGATGTTATGAAGATTAATGTGCATTAGTCTTACACCGCCACAAGAAAACTACATCAGACTTTACTCTGCACAGCTTGTGGAGACTGTGGCTATAGTGGAAACATGATGATTTGTGGCATAATCTGTGATTGATCAACTGATCAATTGATCAATTGATCAGTCGAGAGAGTGATTGCTCTGGCATTGACTGAGTGACTGTTTTCATTCAGTCCTACAAATTAGAGAATACATAAAAGCTCCTGTGATCACTGATTGCACTCTCAACACTGTTACTCTGTGTTCACGCAACAGGAGGCAAACTTGATATGAAATGTTATTTTCAATGGAAATCTGCAACATAAAGCTACAAATGCATGCCCGTCAATTGTCATTGTGTGACGGCTGTTCTGACTCCGACTTTTTTCAACGCTTCAGTGACAGACAAGCGTCAGCCAGTCACCTGTGTTGTTCATCTTCTGAACTTGCCATCCTGCTGTCTCTCCAAGCTCCACTACCTACTGCTGGGAATGAAGAAAAAAACATTCTTGCTGTCAGCAGTTTCAAGTTTTCCATTTCAAGTTTCCGTTTTCAGTGCTATAACACCCCATAGACTGTGATGAAAAATAGGGTGGTAGCAATTCTTGGTGCACCAGATAAGTCAAATTTGTTTACATGCTAGCCAATACAGCTTGCGGTTGCATACTACACACATGATGATAATGATGATGATGATGATGATGATGATGTCATATACTGTATAAGCATACAGGGATTCATGCATGGCAGCCCATGATGACGTTAATTATATCATTTGACATTTAATGGGAAACTTGGCAGCAATGTAGATCTAGACGCTTGACCGTTTTGTAGCTTTGTTGCCTCTTGTGTCACTATAGCATTAGACAGTATGTGGTGTCAGTGCAAATCATTCAGTCCCTGTATAACTGCAGTGAGAACTGTGTTCCAATCCTTGGCCCCTAGTCAAGCTTATTCCCAGTGGGTGTTGGAGTCCACCAAGGCTGTGCTTGGTCTCCATATCTGTTTGTGATTTTCGTGGACAGGATTTCAAATGTGTGTGTCCTGTATGCTGATCTCAGGTTTGCATCTGTGCTTTTTGTAGACGATGTGTTCCGTTTGGCTTCTAATTAGTACAACTTCTGGGTGCCTCCCTGTGGAGGTGTTCCAGGGAGGACAAGCTGAGGCAGACCCAGAACATGCTTGGTCTGGGAATGTCTTGGGATCCCCCAAGAGGAGCTGGTGGATGTGGCTGTGGAAAAGGAAGTCTGGGCTGCCCTTCTCACCCTGCTACCATCACAATCCAGTACTGGATCTTGGCAGATGAACATGCTAGCTAACTAGCTTACCTAGATAGCAACAGGATGCCACAGTCCTGTTTTAACTTGGCTTCTTAGGCTAACTAGGTAATGACTTATGGTTAGCTATTATTAGAAAAAATGTCTTTCTTTGGCTCTGCCCACTGGGGTTTAACTCGAACATAGGGATTATTTCTGACTCCAGAGCAGCTCTGCAGTGAGAAAAGCATGTAGAACTAAAACACCAATTTGCACATTTAAAAAAGAAATGGAACATGGAACAAAATACTTAACAGAATCTGTGTTATTATTTGACTGTAATATGAAAAAAGCCCTCCACTCCTGTCTGTTCTCCTGAACTCGGACTCCTCTCCTCCCTCTCATCCATCAAATATTAAAAGCAGCGCTGCCCTGCTCTGCCAGCTGGGACACCTGAGTGCACTGATCTGAGACTAGCCAGCACTGTCTCCATTTGTTCCCAACCAATAACAACAGGGCAGCACTCTCACATATTATTATTTAACAAAATTAATATTTAACCGAATCACCTTCTCAAAACTGATATTTTACAATAGCCACTAAAGAAATAATGCATGTTTGAAGAAAAACTGTTGAAATAACAGTTATTTCACGTTAGTTCATGAATTATTAATTTGTATACTAAACATACATTTCCCCTTAAATTAGATAATATTAATTCATGCAGTTCCTTAAATACAGTAGGCCATGTTAGAGGGAGCATTGGTCTCCTGAATACCTGAGCTGGCCTTGTTTTCACTATGTAGCTAAATAGATCTCTGGACAATTTTGCTTGCTTTCCATTATAATGTCAAAATATACAAGAACAAATTTTCCCACTTGCAGCACCTTCCCATTGCTCCAGTGCTCCCCATTGCTCCAACACCTCACATGAGGCAGTTATATGATCTTTGACACCAGTTATGTTGTCATACAGCATCACTGATGGAAAAAAGGGAATTCATGGATGAAAAATTATGTATTACATCCCAACTCCTTTTACTTAGGACCATTAATTAGAAACGCTGGGTTTTGACCCTGAGGAAGGCTTTGCCCCAAACATTGTTTAATTAATAAATCTTAGTAAAAGAGGTGAAATGCGTGCTTCCCCACTAGTGTAAACATAAAGGAAAAAGTAAGGTCTGTATTGATGCAGAGCTGAAGAGACATCTGACCTAGGTTACCGTGGATTAATCCAGCCTCTTCCTATAATTGGATAGGAGGCAGGACACAGAGGGGATACTGCTTAGTGGGATCAGGTGTCAACCTGGACGTGGTGGCCAGCTGGTCACCAGCACATGCTCAAGGGGGCATGGAAGATGACTGTTAGACTGTAAGTGGACTAATGTTACACACATATTTCTTCAGGTATTACTGTCATTTTGGATACGTGTACTGTATGTTTTAGATTGCTCTTGGTGACACCAAGCCAGTGCTGGTGTTGGTGTTAGTTGATGTTAATTCACTTTGTAAAAGGGTTTCCTCAGGTGGGTTGGGATTTAAAGTGATATCCACTTGTCACAAGTCCTCCTCTATCCCATCCTCCAGGCTAACCCGCCCCCTTAGAATAACAACATAAACAACAGAAAATATTTTGAGTATAAGTATTTAAAATGCAAATGACAACTGACAGGAAATGGAAGAACCGATTTTTATCATGAGGTGAGTCACCAGGTGCTGTAAGGCTGCAGGACAACAGATGGCAGCAATGTGCCGCTAACTGGATCCCGGTTGGCACAGGGACGCGTCCACGTTGTTTCCACTGTCTGCCTTCGCTCATGTTCCCCTCCCTCCCTCCCTCCTTCCCTCCCTCTCTTTCTCTGTTTCTCTCGGCGTACAGTATACACCTATCTATCTTCCACAAGCATCGGCAGCCTCTCCATCAGCCTCCGCTATATGAGCGCTAGCACGGCGCAAACCATGGCACCTCTGCGCCCTGAAGCACCTGTGTCCGCCGTCGCGCACCTCTGCGTCTTTCTGTTGACCGTCTCGGCCTGGATGGCACTGCCGGGACCCGCGCGCTGTGACAGCGGGGTTTTAAACTGGAGCGGCGGGGAGGACCGTATGTTTGACATGGGCGGAGGAGACGCAGGCTCCCGGCCGGGCTTACCGACGGACGCTGGCGGAGAAGCAGGCGGCGCGGAGAGTTCGCCCCGCTTTAGGAGAGCCCTATCCCGGGACAAAGTGTCTCTGCTCAGCAGCTCGTTCGTGCTTAAGGGGGATGCCACCCACAACCAGGCGATGGTCCACTGGACAGGGGAGAACAGCAGCGTAAGTAAACGACCCCCACTCCCTCCAACCCCTACACCCCCCGTCCCGTCCCGTCACGTCCCCCTGGCCGTGCACCCACTCTGTCACCTTCCACCATCCATCACACCAGCCGCTCCACATCAGCGCAGGAACAAGTTATTGTTCTCAGGAGGCTGTTGTGTACACACAGGCGCGCACGCGCGCGCATGCACAAGGAACAGGGTTTGGTTTTATGTATCCAAATGGTCAGATGCGCTAGGCTTCATCATAATTGCAGGGCAGGGGGCCATGCACACTGGGGCCCCGGACCGCTGTTTGATCACATTTGTTCCTAGGCACATCAGATTGGTGTCGTGATCGTTTTGGGTTGGAATAGTTTGTTTCCATTGTTTGTGGAGAGAAAATGTAAAACTGCACATTCTTTAGTCACAGTAATTTCTAATGAGTTAATTACAGTTAAATGAAGCTATTTTCGTCGTTTTGCTGCCAACTTTTCCCCTTCCCCTCCTTCCCTTAAGGGGCCTTTGGTTGTCCCGGACCCCACTTTGAGACCAGAAAACTACCTGAGCCATTGTGCGCCACAACATCCATGATAAACAGCGGAGGGACGCTCCTGTGTGTGGCAGCGCGCACAGTGAGACGGGGACCCACAGTAAACAGACAGCTTACTGCTGATTTAGTCACACAAACCCACCACTAAAATATTGATGTAGCTTTTTATCCATGAATTTTGCAGTGGGTTTCCTATTTGTGGCTTGAAACGCGATTTTGCTAACATGTAAATGCACAGCACTTTAACGGCATTTGACCGTCAGTGTCTCCCTATAGCTAAAATTGCTACAGTAATCCTAGAGACTAATACATTTTAGAAAAATGCCATGCAGATACACAATAATAGTGATTTCACTGGAAATACATGATTCTATAAAATGTATTAAGGCCAGTGTAGATTCACAACAGAATACTGCTCACACATTGACAGTCCATTGTGAATCACTATAAGATTATTATAGCGATCTTACAGGAGATAAAAACATCACAAAGTGCAATAAGATCGTTATAAACTAAGGTAGGACCAGAAATACCTTGCAAGTCTGTATGGCAAGACTATAGAAATATTATAGAGATTTTTGCTTAAGGCTGGGTCAAGTGAGAGCAGCCTGACTGTGTAAACAACAGGCTCTTTGTGATGAGATATTGACAGACGCCTGGGGGATTTGAGTGGTGGCGTCTGGTGGGGACATCACTTCCAATCAGAGCTTTTCTGTCAGTGTAACACCCGAGCTGCAGACTGCCTGACACCTCTTTTATTTCAATCGAGCAAACAAACAAATAAATAGCTCACAGGATTTTGCTCAAATTTGTTGGAGCTTTCAGGGAAAATGGTTGGTAAATAGTTTGTATAGTCATGTAACTATACAACTGAATGGATGATTAACACAGTCCAAAGAGATCACAGTTAAAGGTGAACTAGGCAGCTTTGCACATTGGTCGTTTGAAATGCAGCCGAGGCAACTCTGTAGGGAAGGAAAAACTGAAGAGAAATAATGTAAACTGCACACAACATGCTCACCTGTGCAGTTTGTCAGTTGAGCTTCACCAGGTTGAGTATGCAGCATCTCAGTAAGTGTGGCTGGGTTCCACTTTGTCTCTTAGCCTGATAAGTTGGCTGTAATGCTAATAAAAATCTCCTCTTGGCCAGCCGTAAAGAGAACAAACTCATGATCAGTGCTGCAGAAATGTGGTGACTCACTCAAGCAAAGTTCCCAGAACCAAGGCCGCAACTGCTTAGCTCTGACTTGTGGGATTCCTGTGCTTTGGCATTTCAGACCGGGCTCTCCTGTAATAAAAATATTTGACATTCTCTCAACAGACTCCAGTCTTTTCTTTTGATGAACTTCCCTTCTCCATCTCCCTGTCCTTTTTTCTTTTTTATTGCGGCGAAGGAGTCCACAGGGAACCTGCAGTCAGGCTCTGCCAACCCCAGGACCCCAAGCCCTGACTTCTCCTCAATTAACTTGGCATGAGCCTGTACTCTGAAAGGTCGACAGAACTGAGTTCATCCTAGCCTAATAAACACAGACAAATGGTGCCATTCAATTTCCCTAAGGCTGACATTTATGAGCAGCATGTGGATTGATGGGTGTGAAAATTGAATCCCTGCCTCCTCTCTTGTTTCTGTATTTCATTTTGTCTGAGGGATTGAGCGATTCTGAATGTACGTCAGGGAGATGCGATGGCTTAGGTGGAAGGTGGGAGCCTTCTCATTCAGAGGATGTTTTTCTAAGGTTTCATCATTCTGCCACACAGCAGATATGCTTATTCTACAGAGAAAAGACTTGCATAAGCTGCAACTGGTGTTCTCATATTTGTCACAATGATGTGTGAAGCAGAAACCCAGCTAAACTCACTTTACCCATCTTTTCATTTGCAGAATACAATGTGCCTGCCTTTGTAGCACAGAGCTGTAAATTTGATTTCATAGTTTACCACATATCAGACTGGTGTTATATGAGGACAGGAGAAAGAAGCATGGGGGGAAGGCGTGAAGTAATGCTTTTCTGAAAATGCAGTTTTTTTAGTGTTATTTTTTGTTTGCCTCACGATAACTGGAGGTCGGAATTTATATTATGCAATCACAACCAGTATTGAATTTTTCAGGTGTGTGTGTGTGTGTGTGTGTGTTGTAGCCCACTTGCCATCACCCATTCGTCTGCAAAGTGTTCAGAGTTGACAAGAAGATGAAAAGCCCACCTGTGTTATTGTTGAGCCAGGCTCTGCTCTGCTCAGAGTCCACTCGCTGCACTGTGAAGCTCTGTGATTGGTCGACTGATGCATGTAAACTGTGAAATTGTTTTCTGCCCAGCATCCTGTATGCATCCTTGCAGGGAAGAGACAGTCTGTGTGTGTGTTACTTTCACTATGTATGCAGTTCATGTCTTAATTGTGTGTTGCCGCACATGTTTTGACTTTGTGGTCTGACTCCTGCTCTGCATGTATGGTGTGTGTGTGTGTGTGTGTGTGTGTGTCATCTGCAGCATTTCACTGGTTGTTTTTCTGAGCAGATTCAGAAGACAAGGCGGATACAGATTCATGGAAATGTTTTTGTGTCCTCGCTGAATGGTCTGAAATGCTGGGCATCCCGGCTCTACAAAAGAAAAGTGAGAGTGAGACACATTCACTTGCGCTGCCTTTCAGCCTTTTTTCTTTACATTTTACACTCGAAGCTGCACCAGACAAGACTGAATGTGAAAATCCAGCCTTTCTTATCAGCCTGAATTAATAAGCGGGGCTGCGGCAGAGGGGCGAGTCCCACCTCCGCTAATTGAAACGCTGTAGGTTCACTCTGTTTGCTGTAATGAAATTCTGCTGTTGTGAGCACACTGGGGGTGGGGGTGGGAGTGGGGCGGGGGGCATCTCCGCCCACAGGAAATGACAAATCGAAAGTAAGCGTGTAATTCAGAGTAGAGCAGCAGAGAGCCACGTTCTGTCCCAAGGAAGATGAACTCACCAGTATCGGATGTTGCGCCTTCGTCATCCGTTTTGTATGTTTGGGTTTGATGCATCACAGAGCCGACGTAGCTGTGGCAGTTTTCTGATCACACAGTACCTGATTTTTGAGTATCAAAGCCCTTGGATTTCTGACACTTCCTTCTCACTACCACTAGGGGCCGCCAACATGCACAGATGTGTTGAGCGGCTTTAAAAGGGGTGTGATGAATGAAAACTGAGGAAAAAATTGAGCGAACTTATTTTCCAGGGCCGCTGTTGCACCTAGAGCCTAACAAAGAACTTTCATTCAGTGTTAATGAGCCATGGCTGCTGATTGGCTGGTAGTTTTGGTGGCCATGCCCTTGTCCTTTGTATTAACAGTGTCAATCAAACTGTGGGCGGGGCTTGGATTTTCTCTTGATGCTGTTTGACTTGTGCAGAGCAGATGTAGAACCTGGCAGAAAGTGGGTTTAGGCTGCTGTGCAACATTAACCAACCCAAATTATTTTAAGTGATAACTGAGCATGAATATTACTGTGGTTCAACATGGTCTAAGGACATCTGAGGATACACAACTATTGTAAGAAAGTAAAGCTTTATTTCAAAACACACAGTTACAAAGTGTGTCACACATGCAGAAAGATAACAGCCAATGCATAGAAAAATCAATACATTAAAAAAGATATACATTTACGTATACTATTCTGAGTCACACACACACACACACACACACACACACACACATGCGCACATATGTATATGCATACATATACACACAAACAGAAAGGACACAGCGATACTAAGACTTTCCAAAGATCTTTAGTGGAGATCTATGGAAAGGCTTGTGTAAAAAGATGAGTCTCCACACACACACACACACACACACACACGCACACAGAGTTTGGGAGAGGAGGAGATTCTGGGCAGGAACAGCAGGCTCTATAACATGACAAGGCGCCTGAATGGAGAGAGACTCAGTACTGAAAGGACTTACTTTGTGTATGTGTGTGTGTGTGTGTGTGTGTGTGTGTCTCGCTCTCTCTGTCTGTCTGTCTCTGTCTCTTGTTGACTGGCTGCAGGCTCTGAACTGTTCGTCTTCCTTCTATTTTTGTCCTCTCTGTGCTGATGAACAATGCTGCTGCTGTGTGTGTGTGTGTGTGTGTGTGTGTGTGTGTGTGTGTGTGTGTGTGTGTGTGTGTGTGTGTGTGAAGAACCAGCCCTCGACATTTAATAGGGTTTCTCTGCTTTTTTGCCTATTGATTGTGTGGAGGTGAGTCAGATTGGCCGTTACCTAAATGTGCTGGCAGGATGGTCACACTTTTTTAAAATGTGTGTGTGTGTGTGTGTGTTCCTCCTTAGCCTGAGTGATTAACGAGCAGTAAAACAGGTGCTGACAGTCAAAATGCTTGTCCAACCAGCTGCCCCCCACCTCCTCGTGGTGTAAGAATCCTTTTTGCCATGACGATGATGTCATTATAACCAAAATATGTTGAGCCCTGCAAACGATGATGGTGTGAAGTTGTATTCAATTTTCATCTCTTCCCTTGTGAAATGAAAAAACCCATGACATTAAAAAACACAAGACAAAATTTTCTCTGACTAAAAGTAATAATGAATAAATTACTTATTTTGATGAAAAACACAGCAAAATTGAAGACTTCATTTAAACTAAAATTAGAACATAAAAAAATGACTAAAATTTGACTAAAATCAAAAAATAATTGATTGACCAAGATGAAAAGTAAAACTCTTTCAGCTTTTGTCTACTAAACTGTAATTAAAATCACATCAATAATAATAAATTACAACAATCTGACTACAATAAAATATCCAAAAAAAAATCATAAAATAAAAAATAAAAAAAATCAGAGAAAGACAGAAACTAAAATGAAAATCACCGCAATGCAATGACTGCTGCAAGGCGTTGTACCTCAAACCTCCTGCTTATGGACTGAGCTTTTCATATTTAATGACATTTGTCCCTGTTGTTTGCCGTCATCTTCATCCTGCTCCTCTGTCATCATCATCACCTGCCCAGTCAGCAACTCCGTCACCTTCAGCCCTTTGAAATGTAACATGTTTTTCATAAATATTTAAAATATCACTGCTTAGAGGTGTGAAGATGCTTTTTTGTTTTGGCGAGTGGAGAGAAAAAAGGGATTTTTTTTACAGCAAGTAAAGTAAAAACAAATTGAAATTCAGAATAAAAGAAAAGAGGTAGGGGTGGTATTGTTTTGTGTTGTATTGTTTTGTTCTGTTTGGATGACCTTTCATATGCCCTCATTTTGTATTGTATTGAATCATATCTGACCATATTGTTTCATTTTTATTTGTATTGTATCATATCCAGTGTTGGAAGTAATTAGATCACTGTTACTCAGATTACTGTAATTCGATTACTTTTCCTCATAACAAGGTATTGTAAGTGATCATTTTCGTTCATTTTTTTTTTACTTTGCCTTTGGACTTTTTGAGGGATTCGATTCTCAGTGAAGAGAATGAAATATCATGTTAGCTGAGGTTTCAGCCTAACCTGCCTCCTATCTGCTGGTCCAGGATCAGACCTTCTTATCTTATTTATTATGATGCAATATCCAAAACCGATTGTAGACCATGATATGATTTGGCATCTTGTTTGTCTGACAATGGTTGATCTGAATGTTAGAAAGTTAAACAAAAGTAAAGTAATTAGTACTCTAACTCCTTTGTGCAGAGGCTCATTTGGAATGTGATTATTATGTATTGTACAAAGTGAAGAGTCACTGTGTTCAATGACTTGATTTGACTAACTTTACCAGCACTGATGGTATTGTATCATATTGGATTGGATAGTCATTACCCTCTCAGTCTCTAATCCCCCCATCCCCACCCCCCACCACCACTACATACATCAAAGGATTAACACCCTGCAGCATATATCTAATCTGAGCTGAGATTGGCTGAATTTAAATTGAACATTTAGAGGGAACCATGATGTTCTATAATAAGGTGTGTGCATTTACATTGTAAATGTTGGCAAATACAGGTGCATGGCAGCGACTCACATCCAGCCCCACACACACACACACACACACACACACACACACTCACACACACATGCACTATATGGGTCTCCAGGGTCCTGACTTAATATGAAAGGCATTTGTTCACGCTTCACGTCCTGAGCAGACAGTTCATTTGGCCTGTGGTTGTTCTTTGTGGAAAATTGTTTGCACATGTGAAGAGAGAAGACTCCTCTCCTCATTTATCTTGTCTCTCCTCGTTCATCCTGCTTAAAGAGATGCTCTGAAAGCCACACTGTAAATCATCAGACTTATTTGCT
Source organism: Myripristis murdjan (assembly GCF_902150065.1). Classification (NCBI taxonomy): domain Eukaryota; kingdom Metazoa; phylum Chordata; class Actinopteri; order Holocentriformes; family Holocentridae; genus Myripristis; species Myripristis murdjan. Next base: position 27,860,181 of record NC_043997.1, read on the forward strand.
GTCGGTCCCTCTCTGTTTCATGAATTCTTTCATGCTTCCTCCAGCCTGCAGAGTGCCAGGTCGCTCAGCTCGCCACTCAAGCTGGCCAGGGCCCATCCAGACCCTCCCAGGCTGTTTCCATAACATCAGCTGTCTGCTGGTGTCCTGCACACACAGCTGACGCCTCCTCTCAGCTACACCACAGTCCTTGTTAGGCTGATGTATTGGCCCCTCATTAAAAATCATTTATTAGATATTAGTTAATATTGGGCCCTTCTGATGGAAATGAGGATGTGACCTCTGTAAACCTGCCTCATCCTGCATTACAAAGCCATTAACTCATTGAAAATGTCTGTATTAGTCTGACTTTCAATGGGTTTCAGCATTTCAACATTTTATGGGAAAATGAAATTCTGTGAAGTTTTGGATTTTGGGGCCATAAAATGATGAGATTAAAGGACAATATAAGTGATTTTACATGTTTAATGTGATATATGAAGATGAACTTTCAGAGACTTCAAACCTTCTTCAAAAAACCAAAATAAAGTCGTCTACATCAGTTCTCCTAAAAGCAGCAGCACTGTTGTGTTTTGATCGCTTGGAACTGGTTGGAGTGAAACAGTCCCTCCGCCAGGGAAAATAGTCCCCAGGGAAACCTCAATGGAGGAGCAAAAAGCACTTGGCACAGCAGAGGAGAGCAATTTTCATTCAGTGACTTGGTGTGAAGAAATCCGAGGTCTTTAGTTTCTACCAGTGTTGTCTGCATTCTCAGTCTCTCTCCAGAATCATACGAGCGCTGAGGAATAGTTTTTCTCCATAAAGCATGCGCTCAGGCTGCACTCTCCTCAGAGCCTGCCAGCTGTTACCAGTTTCACTTCAGAAAAGCAGTCAAATCAAGAATAAAAGGACAGATAGACCTGTAAATACTTCCATATCCCTCTCCTCAGTGTTTCCCCTGTATTCATTTAGCAGTGATGCACCAGCACAGCAGACACATCACCACTGCAAGATGAAATATGAAATTGAAATATACATTGCAATTTGGTCACTGTTATCTAAAACTAAGATAAATGCAATCCAGATGCTTTGGAAATAGTGAATATACTGATTATGGTATGATTTAAAATAAATAAATAAACAAATAACAGAGCCTCAGTTTGAAACGTACTAGACCAGGGTTGATATTGTTAACGAAAACTGAAGAAATAACAAACTAGGTGTGAAAAAATATTTACCAAAAAAAAAAAACCTAACTGAAACTGTATTGTGTGTTTACAAAAATAACTTAAATAAACTAAAAATTATGGAGAAAATCCATTTAGTTTTCATCTCTGTCGGTTTTTTTGTTCATCTGTCCTCTGTGAAGACATTTTTTTAAATGGTCTGATGTTTCGTTGCGTTTTTATGACGCAACCCTTTTTCTGAAAACTTAAACTAAAACTAAGCATTTTCAAAAAATAAAAATGAAACTAACCCGGCAAACCCAATTTGAAAAATGAATTAAAACTATAAACTTTCATCCGAACAAAACAAAACCAAAAACTGATCAAAAATGTAAGATAAAATGGATGATAACCTTGACTTCGACCCAGACAGCTACAGGTACAGGACAAAGCTAGAATTATCGTCCAAAGCACCACAGCCGTAAACATATTACAGAAGAAACACTGCTTTCCTTATTTAATTTAATTTAATTTGATTAAATTTAATTTTACATATTAAACAGGGAAAAGAAATTCAATAGTCATGTGTGGAATATCAATCTGACTGGATCTGACAGTGAAAACACAGGTGGAACCGCGGTCATATAGTATCAGTATCAGCTGCATCACAAACCTCTGCTATTAAAGCTCATTTATGCTCCCTTTACACGCAAAAATAAATCCGTCTGTTTCAAACGATGTAGCTGTCACTGCCCACATACTGTGATGGATTCTTCATGTTGGCACGGATGTTAAACAGAAACTTTTGACTCAGAGCTGCCCTCACGTGGATTCACTGACAGCAAACATGGCGACAGTGGATGAGCTCGTAATGACGGACCTGCAACAAAGAGGCACACACAGAGGTGCCGCTGTAGACGGCGGTGGTCTGTGAGGTCATTAAATACATCATGAAGGGAGGATGGAGAATTCTTTTCTATAATACAGCGGTCCCTCGTTTATCGCGGGGGTTACGTTCTAAAAATAACCCGCAATAGGCGAAATCCGCGAAGTAGTCAGCTTTATTTTTTACAATTATTCTAGATGTTTTAAGGCTGTAAAACCCCTCACTACACACTTTATACACTTTTCTCAGACAGGCATTAACATTTTCTCACTTTTCTCTCTTGTTTAAACTCTCAAAGTTCAAACCTTCGTAGAAAAAGAAGTCCAGTATTATAGAATGAACACATTCTGTACTGTACAGGAGACACGGCACGGAGGAGATTGATTTACAATGGTCTACAGTCCCTTAGCCAATCAGGACGCAGAACACAATGCACGGGCTCTCCTTTAGCCAATCAAGACACAGAACACAATGCGCTGTTAAAAAAAAAAAAAAAAAAAAAAAAAATCCTCGAAACTGCGAGGCCGCGAAAGGTGAACCGCGTAATAGCGAGGGACAACTGTATTATGATTTTTAAAAATGTCGTCTTCATGTCTCGCTCATAGACCAGTCTCTCTCGCCCTATTGGCTCCGCCGTACCTCCACAATTTGTGGTGGTACGGCTCCGTTTTGGAATATGGATGAAATGAACACATGAGTATGGACTGTCTGTATCTGGATATGCACTTAATGTTGAGCATAAATAGGCCTTTAGTAGGCCGACAAACAAACATAATTTCACTCTGAGCCATGTGTGCAGTGCTCAAGAGTGTTTGTCGTGTGCTTTATCTGACCTCACATCTGTCCCGTCTGGACCGTCGCTGTCCTGTCGTCCTTGGGAGACGCAGTGGGACGATAATAGCCAAGTTTCCTGGCACGGGAAGCTTTTGTTTCTTCTCATCCATAGCCATCCACTTCTTTGCTGTTGGCACAGCGCTGTCCGGGCGGTAGGCAACGCTCGCCGCTTCAACTCCATGCACGCTTCGTTAACGAGGCCTTGGGAAAGTACACTGAGCGACTACGGCACTACTGTCTAATTAAGTGTTTAGCAGTGGCAGAAGGACGCCGCCTGCTAAGGAACAGCAGAAAAGTGTTTGCTTACAGGTTTTTCCGAGGCCGCTGGCAGCGGGTCGTCTTTTTGTTTGGGCCTTGCCATCTGCATCTGAGGGTGACCACAGGGGCGGTGGTGAAACGTGTGTTTGAATGTGTATGTGTGTGTGTGTGTATGTGGTGGTGGTGGTGGGGGGGTAGCTAGTTCACAATCTTTCTTCCTCCCTCTTCCTCTGTCTGTCTGTCTCTCTCAGCCTGGTGAGGTGGAAACTGTCGAGAGCAAAATGGCTGAGAACAAGTTTGGGATAGGGGGGCGAGGGGGGGGGGGGGGGATCTTTGGTTACCTAGCAACAAGCAAAACAACCAGTTGCCAGCCCGTGGCACACAAGACCCACAACAAGGTTTTTACTCGTTTATTTTAACATGCCAGACCTTCTGAAACTTTCTCCACTAAAATGTCCCATCATGCTCTGCTTGCACTCGCTGTGTTTCCAGTCGCTTCCCTCCAAATCGAGGTTATTTTTCCCCCCTCCCTGCTGTTTTGTGCTCTCCTCATCGGCTTCTGCAGTTTTGCTGTCATGGTTGAAAGTTCCTGTTCATGTTGCCCTGGCAACCCACACTGGAATCCTGTTGGGGTCTTCCAGTGGTTTGGTTCCTGATCTGAATGCAGAGTGGCCCCTTGTTTCCCTCTTCCCCAGGCCAAGACCTGCATACAACTGTGATATCTATCTGTCTATATCTATATCTGTATCTATATCTATATCTATATATAGATATAGATATAGACAGACAGATAGATATATACACACACAATCACACACACACACACACACACACATATACACACATACTGTATGTATATATATATATATATATATACACACAGATATACACATTATATATAGAGAGAGATAAATAGATACATACATACATACATATAAATAGATGTGTGTGTGTGTGTGTGTGTGTGTGTGTGTGTGTGTGTGTGTGTGTGTGTGTGTACCCAAACACAAATACAACAGTACACACACACAGGCATGATGCTGTTGCTAGGTGAAATGGCAATGTGACCACTGTGCACTTTTCATTTTATCTTAAAGAATTTCCTAAAACATGAAAATCACCTTAAGTGGTTTCAGTGACAGAAGTGAGATGTAGAGCAGTCCAGGCCTGCTGGAGAATGTTTCTGTATGTCTTAAATGTGTGAGTGTGAGTGGGTGGTGTGAGATGTGTGCATGTGTGTGTGCATGTGTGTGTGTGTGTGTGTGTGTGTGTGTGTGTGTGCCGATAGGAAGGCTCCTAGCAGAGTTGTGAAATGTGGCCCAGCAGGGTTTCTGCAGTATTCCACCTTCGCACCAACACATTCAAAGATTGGATCTTCTCCCCCTCAGAGCTGTGCCAACCACACTGTATAGTGTATACCCACCCCCCACCCCCCTCCACCCTGCACCCCCCAACCCACACACACACACACACACACACATATACACCCCACACCCTCTCCACATTCACGCACACACACACACACACGCACGCTGCACTGGTATTTTCAGTTTCCGTCATAAGCCAATAGCACAAACACAGCATGCCGCCGTTCACACATTTCTGGAATCAACAAAAATGGACATGATATATAAAAGGAAGCTCCTTGGTTCATATTGGCCCATACTTAAATTTTTAATAAACGTTTCATTTAACTATCAAGGATATAAGATTAGAGCATATAAAAGAGCATATAAATTATATTATATAAACACACACTTGTGACTGCATAACTCTATATTAATATTAATAACAGTGGTATGAATCACCACTGTCTGTCAGTGGCCTCCTTATGTAGCTGCTGTTCAACTTTTATATTTATATGACATTATGTTTTCTTCTTAAATGCAATGATTAGTATTTATAATGGCAATAAAGCATCCTGTAGTGCCTCTGAAAACAGCTTTCAGGGCTTTAGGGAGAGCCCTGTCTCTTCACTGTTTTCAGATGTGTGGAAACCCTGGCCCAGTGCTGCTTTGTTCTCACACTGAATTCAATTCAGATCAATTTGAGTCTTTTATCATTCTGGGTCCCTTGTATATAATGTTTTTACAGAGGTCTCTCTGTGGTTTCAGCTCCACAAAAAGAATACACAAACTTTCTCTGTCTTATCCCTCACTCTGCCATCACATTGAGAAAATTCAGAGCTCTTGAAGGGTTCTTTGTGTAAAGGCTCATACCAATGATTTTCTTCTTTACTGCAATTTACTCACCTTTTACATTGCAACAAACCATTTTTGCAAATCATGTGGGGATACTAAAGATTTCATAACACCCACCTAATGATGTTCTGCTTCTGTGGCTAGCGATATTGTTGCCATCCATAAACCGCAGAACTGATAATTGACTTTGTAAAGCAAAGAGTTCTCTGGGGACTATTTTCCAGTGGAGAGACTGTTTCACGCCACCCAATTTCAAGCCATTAAAACACAACAGTGCTGCTACTTTTAGGAAAACTAATGTGGAGTGATGTGAAGAAAGTTTGAAGTCTCTGAAAGTTAATTTTTATATCATAGTGGAATAAATGGAAACCAGTGGCTGGATAAAAGGAAAAATGACTCTGGAGTTCTAATATATGACTGCTTGCTTTGGGAAGATGCATTTTGTGGATATTAGTTATACTTTAAACATGCAAAATCACTGGTATGGTCTTTAAAGGTGATTTTACATAAAATTTAAAAAAATGCCTTTTGTAACAGTACTTTACATCACCATACAGAGTTTTGCTGGGGTGTACAGAACTGTTTGTGTTACCATTACAGTTTTCTTGCTCCCTGTTGGTTGAAGTTTATCTTGGAGCAGAAACTGACATATTCCGTCTGCAGTTCAAAGGCGACTCTGCCACCCAAGTCTTACCCAGCATGACGTGCTCTGTCACCGAGCCAGCCGAACTCACACACCTATACACACACACCCACACACGCACACACCCCAGACGACCAGTAAAATAGAATTAGCACGCCTTGACGGATGTGAAGCTTGCCAGTAATAATTTTCGCCTGGAAAAAAAGTGGGTTGAGCGTTTGTGACTCATGTTGATAGCAATTAGTGCAGCGGTGTATCATGGGAGGGTGGTGGTGTGGTGAGAGTGGGGGAGGAAAGAAAAGAAAAGAAAGAAAAAAGGAGAAAGAAAAAAAGCCAACATTGAGGCTTCTTTCATCTGAATCTGGCATGTTCCTTGGGTGGTTTTTAACAAACTGTCAGGAATAGAAGCTGTTTTACATGAGAAAGATGAGGCCAGGTGCTGTGATCTGAATCCACTGGGCCTCCAGACTGTCTGTTACCTCCATCTCTCTCTCTCTCTCTCTTTCTGTCTGTGTCTCTCGCTCACGCTCACTCACTAAATTTTTCTTGATTGAAAGGAGACGTGTGCCTGTGAGCGAGAGTGAGGATGCAAAGCAGCGACAAATTGAATTATTGTTTGGAGTGCTGCTTGTCACAACAGCGGCGCCAGGTGATTTCAAGACTGCAGAGCAAAGGAAACGGCGGTGCGGTGGCTGTTTTCACAAAGACACGCTGACAAAATAGACTCCACTCAGACTAAAGAGACAATGATGTGTTTCTTAATACGAAATCCAGTTGTGTGTATGAAACAGTTATGGCATCATGCTCGTGCATTACTTTGGAGTAATTCTCCAATGTAGACTCAAGGTGCTCATCTGCTTATTTGTGGAACAGAATTTACTCACCTTCATAAATGGACATGAATCTTCCTGAATTTCTTGTATACATCATAAAAGGTGGTGTAAAACTGATGATTTAAAGATAGGGTTCTTTAAATGGGAAGAACATGCCGTAACATTTAACAGAATGAAGGTCATAGCTTACACACTAATTTTCCCCCCTTTTTTCACCAGAACATTGCTGGGTTTTACCTCTAATGCCAGTTTATTGCAAGCCACACCGCGCGACGTGGATCTTCTAAACATGGGCACAGCATGAAGTTTGATGTATGTCGACTGTACGATGATCACACCGACTGAGTCTTATTGGCTACAACACAATCAGTATGCAAGGAAACATCACTGGTGTACGTCATCAGTCTGCACTGCTGGAGTGGTAAACAGTGAGGCTCAGCAAGAATGAAGCCAAGAGTGATATTAATGTATTAATATTAATTATTAATATGAAGTGATATTGATGTGTCTGGAAAAAATACGAAAAAAGAAGAAGAGGAGAAGGAGAGATGGACCCAGGCCTTCTTTGTTAGAACCTCAAACATTTTATTTTGTTCGTTTTACCTTCATCATTGGGTTTAGCACCAGTGTTGTGATGATCAGCACGTCATTTAAACTGCACTCCTGTCAGTAGGTTTGCAGGTGTGGCATTTTCTGAGGTGGTTCAAATTTCTGACTGTCAGAATTTTGTCTTTGGCTATCTTTGGTCACAAGACCGTGACTTCTTTGAAGCTCTCTCACAGTGCAACGTAGGACTGCCGTTTTGGAGCCATGACCAAAGATATCTCCACGTTCCAACAGATGAGATTAGATTAGCCTAGATTACACTGATTCCAGCAGGGAGGTTGGAACAGAGAGACAAATACAGGTAAAAATAAAACATATGGAGAGTGATGAAGACTGGCATTGTATCACAGATTCTACAGTTTCTAATGAGCCAGCTGGCAGCTATCTTTGGGGGACTTATTCAATAAGTTCCATTGTGACAAAACAAACACTAAAATTACTGGTAAAGGATCTACACTGTCTACACAGGCCATTTGAACCATATACAGAACACTAGATGATCAAATTTAATTATAGTTATGGTATCACATTATCTTGGTTGTACTATTATTAAACAGTTTGTTAAATAATATTATGGCATCCATCAACCTGCCAGATAAGGCTCAACTAGCTACTACCAAGATCAACACTGTTTGATTTGAAAGAAATATACAAGAGATACACCCCCTGATTTACTAAGGCAGGCTCAAACCAGCTAATCCTAATCCTAACCCTAACCCTAACCCTAACTCTAACTGGAAAAAAAGACACAACTATTACCAACTTAGCAAGTGATTTACCAACAGCTAATATGTAAATTTAAATAAATTTGACTTGCGATTCTGAATACTCCAGTCCAAATGATTTCATATTTCCAGTACCTTCTGTGCAAAGATAACCTACAGTAATTACAAAGAATTTCTATTGTTCAAGTTCCTAAGACTAATTCTAGCCAATATCCTGTAATATGCTTTATGCAGTATGCATATGGCTCTTTATGTACTGAGCCATTTTTAGTTGGACAGATGGTTTTGTATCATTTTGTATCATTAAAATGTGCAATAAAAAATACTGCCTGTCTTGCTCACACAGGCATCTGAATGCTACCTTCAGATGCCTTCAAAAGCATTTAAACACAAGAAAGTTAACTTAAAAATGGAGTTGTTACTAATTTTCTGGTAATTTTCTTGCAACTTTTTATAAATTTCTTGCAAATTCTTTGTTTTTTTCGTGTGTGAAAAAAATGCATTGATCTAAGGGCCCCAATACGGCAAAATTTCTTCACATGAGGGGCCACAGTTTATTGAAAGTCAAATTGGGGGTCCCAGTGAACTTCAAAACAGTGATCTAGGACCCCCACCGCCCCCCATGACAGTGACAGAGGAGATGCTTGTGTCATCAGGGAAACTTCATCCAAGCACTTTCACCAAAGAGTCCTGTTTGTGACAACGGCACGACAGTGAGAAACAGGCATTTGATCCCACAGCCTCCTCTGTGTCTGAGACGGGCTGTTTGTTATTGCAATGGGAACTTTGTTTTTTGCTGACTGAGAGAGAGAGAGAGAGAGAAAGAGAGAGGCAGAGAGAGGCAGAGAGAGAGAGGAATGAAGGATCATTCCCGCAGCCCCTTTGGAATAAGGCATGTAAACACACAGTCAGTGAATCACTCAGGTAATGAGATTCTCCACTCTGCTTAAATCGAAAACCCTCAGCACCTGAGGAAGACAAACAAATCCCCCTTCCGCGTGCATGCACACGCACAGGCACGTATGCGCACACACATACACACACACATTCCTTCACTTTGTTCACCTGTCTTTCTCCTCTCTCCCCTCCTTACATCTTTTCTCTCCCCTCTGTGGATTTGGACAGGCTGTTTGTATGCAAATCTGTTGTCCGACTTCCCCCCCGAAAGAACGCTCACCCACACACACACACACACACACACACACAGTCACAGACGTGCACACACATGCATACACAAACAAAGAAGGAAGCCTGGTTGTGGTTCAGAGCTGGCGTGCTGAGGTGAGCCAGAGACAGGCCAACAGGGGAAGCTTGTTTGCTTTTTTTTTTTTTTTTTAATTTATTGTGTGTATTCAGCAGCAGGCCTAACTGGTTCTCTCCTCTCTTTTTGTAGGTAATCCCCTTTTTCATTATCACCCTTTTCTTTTCATCTGCCCCGAAAAAACAGCTTAGCAGCAAACATTGTGTGCAACACCAGCTGATTTCCGGAGTCCGGTCCTTCCTCCTGTGAGGCTGCTTTCTTAGTGAAGTGCCTGTCGGATCACTGTAGGTCACACTTGACTGCATTGAGTTGAATCTTTAAGTATGAAGAGGTCTGTGTGCTGTAGTTCAGCAGAATCTGCAGGCCTTTAGTCTGATTACAGAAACGATTCAGGCTGAGGCAGACTGATGCATCGGGCCTTTGATTAAACATTTTACCTTACGAGTAAGAATCCTCCTAAGCGGCACTAAGAGTTCCCAGCTAAGCGTTCTCTCTTTAAACCTATTCACAAAGCTATTTGGAGCAACTTTTACTAAGGAATTGGATGAATTCTTAAACTAAGAGGAGGGGCAGGGCTGACCTTGTTGCTACAGATGATGTCATGCACAGCAGATAACGTGTTGCCATGGAGGGAAGACTTGCAGGTTATAAATGAATGTTGTCTACACATTGACAGCAGTTTCCAGTGAAATTCCAATGTTGAGCAGCAAAATGCGGTGATACATGCACAGCACTAATGATCATTTCAGTGAGATTTTGGAGTGACGGGCAGGTTTGCACATCTCCATAATTTGCAAGGGTCCACTTACTGTTACACTGTTACCACTGTTAGCAACACCTGCCAGTTGGGAGCAAAGTGATGAATTTTTAAGTGTCACTTTCATTTTCATTGCTAAGAGTACATCAGTCTCGGGCGCCATGCAAATGAACTATTAGGCGTGAAAGAAACCCAAGACGGTGGATTACATCAGAACTCATAGCCTTTCAGAATGAGAAAACCGTCACTGATTCAAGCTGTATGATTCAATCTGGACGCCCAACAATAACTAATAGATAGATAGATAGATAGATACTTTATTCATCCCGAAGGAAATTCACAGTTTTCAGCAGTATCCACAGAGTACAAGATTAAATAAATAAAAAATAAAGAATAAAAGATAAAAAATAAAGAATAAAAGATGACACTCGAGCTCTAAAGATCTAAGTACCCAATGTGCAAAAAACAATGTGCAAAAAAACAAAAAACCAGTGTGCATCGATGTATACAATGTGCATAGATGTAGGCAATGTGCAAATTTACAGTATAAACAGATGATAAATAGCTGATAAATACATGAAAAAAAAAACAAAAAAAACAGTGTGCAAAAACCAGTGTGCATCGATGTATACAATGTGCATAGATGTGGGCAATGTGCAAATGTGCAATTTTGTCAGGGGCAAGAAATATGAAGCCCCATTTTGAATGACTTTGACATAATTTTGCAGGATTATATCAAACCTGATCATGTTTCTATATTTACAGATCTACACTGTCAGAAATTAGTGTACAATGCAGGGCCCTTTCTGGACCTCAAGGCATACTTGCCATTGATGGGACCTAAAAGCTGCACTAGTGGAGTTTTGGAGGTTGTGAAAAGGGGAAAACCTGTACCACTGTGCAGAGTGTATCTTTGTGCCAAGCATGAAAGAATGTGTATTTTTTTGTCGTCTGAGGAACATAATCGCTCCTGTAGAGGTACGGATATGGATATGCATTTGTAAAAAACAAAAACAAACAAACAAAAAACCTCCCTGGTCAGTGGGTAGATACTGCTGAGGAGAGATGTCATTGTTTGTGTGAGCTTAATGAAACTGATTTTGTTTTGTAATGCCCACATTACCACAATATAAGAATGACACTGTTTAATAAAGTGGAGGTAAAAAATTATGCAGCGCACATACATACTGCCATGGTTATTTGAACATAAAACCTTTTAATTTCTTATTTAGAAGAAGCACTGGCTAGAAGAAAGACCACAGTGTATAGGTGAGATCAGGTACTTCATTTGTTTTCTCCTTATTATTATCAGTATTGTTTACGGCTTTAGCAAGCAGAAATGATTTTTATTTTATCTTTGTCTTGTAATCGCATGTGGGATGGGCCATGGAAGAGGCATGACATGAAAATAAAAAATTCATTCATTCATTATACCATTGTGGGTAAATTCTTAGACATTGATTCTCATGTTTTTTTCAATCCGTTTTAAGGCTCAGTCCTTGCCTTTTCTCACAGTCCCTTTCTGTTCGTCCCTCCATCTGGCTCACATTATTACTGGGGAGAAATGGTGAGTGTGTGTGGAGGTGAAATGCACACTGGGTTTGATTGGTGTGAATTAGAAATGGTCTTTGATGCTGTTTTGATTGGGTTTCCTCGTCTTTCTGTCCCATTTGCTTAGCAGGGTTTCGAGTGTCAACTGCAAATGATAAAAGTTTCTCTCTCTCTCTCTCTCTCTCTCCCTCTCTCTCTCTCTCTCTCTCTCTCTCTCTCTCTCTCTCTCTCTCTCTCTCTCTCCCTCTTTCGTTCCCTCTCTCTCTTGCTGTCTTTCTTCCCTTCTCTCCCATGTAAATCCTTTTATTTGAGCTGGCCTCCAACATGGCTGCCAGTTGCCAAGGAGCTGCCAGTGGCCCAGCACTCACTGTGTTTGGACACACTAGGTGAGGAGTGTGTGTGTGTGTATATCCATGTGTGTATGTGTGTGTTTGTGTAGGGGGGAGAGAGGGTGTCGGGCGGGGGGGCGGGTATGGCTCTGGCTAGTGTCTCTCCACACATCCGTCACAATGGCTGCCAAAATCCCCATGACCTCATTCTCATTAGCACTGCTTCAGCTACAAAGAGCCAGACTGAGGCTTAGCGGTGAGGAGCAGCGGCCTGAATGGACGACTCCTGCTGCATTTTGAAAAGGTTGGAGATTTGTTGGTGGTTGCAGAAAGTCTACTGGTGTGTAAACACTGCAGATAATTATGCAAGCGAAGTCTGTTGTCTTAGCGTGAATGTGAGCTACAGGACTCCTTGAAGGTCTCTCGAATTAATTAAGTGTCTTATTGGCCAGTTTAAACATATTTTAGATGAGGTACACCTTGGAGAGGGAGAATGTGATGCCGAATTTTCACCAGGATTTTCCAAATTAATAAATGAGTTGAAGGCTCACTGTAAGAATGTTGAGTCCAAGTTTGCAGACATAAACAAGTTAATAGGCTGACTTGGGAACAGATCTATCAAATGCTGGGCTCTAGTCACACTGGACTATGCTGTTTCTGAGTTTCTGACATTTTATTCAATTAGCTCACTGTCTTTATTTGATTTATTTATCTGACTGTCTTACCCAGAGCAGCTCGAGTCAGTGATCTGGAAGGGGTTTCAGCATTTTGCTCAAAGACACTTCAACAGGATACTGGCTGCTGGCATCAAAACCTTTTACCCTTCTTTGATGGGACAGTCTCTCTAACCGCTGTGAAACCCCATTTCTGCTGAAATGTGATACCAGCACTGTCTCAGAACATCCTCCACAGAGCCAGATGTTGCTAAGATCCTCTTTGGTGGGTTCCTGAAAAGACAGTCAAGATCAGAAAACAACAAACTACAGACCGGCTACTGGACAGATCAAATAATACAAGGACGGATGATGAAAATGTCCCCTTCTTCAAAACGGCCCCACCCATAGAGGGATTATCTTTGCAGAAATATCTCCCTCTTCAAGGCTGCTCAGTGTCTGTCTTTATCACTTTCTCTTTGTGGGGGGGGGGGTCTCTGGATCTCTTATCTGATTTTATCCTCCATCCTCAGAAGACTTACCTGGGGCACAGAGCTACCTCAAAGTGGGGAGATGCGCCTTCTCCTGAACCCCTACCACGCACTCCATCCTGTGACCCGCAACCCTGCCTTGTCAGTAGGAATCAGCTGTGGCAGAGCTGGTGTGTTAAACACCATATTTAGGCCAACACCACTGGGAAGTGTGAAAACGCAAGAAGGGAAAATGAGCAAAACACTGTGGGGAATTTTAGAGGGGGTGACCTTATTATGCGGGTGACACTCGCTGTGTGAAATGCCGATTGGCTCCAATTAGCTCGATGGCATCTGCACAACATGTGTCTCCCGACGGTGCCGCCGCCATGACGATCACTTGTCTGTGTGGCAGACGGGCTTATCTTGAGCTCGATCAGGGGATGGGAAAGCTGCTGCTGGTGGTAACAGGGTGGGGGTGGGATGAGGGTGAACACCTGTCCCACATCCATATATTGTGGCGGTGGGGGCTGGGCAACATCTGTATCAAACGACTGGGATGGGAGCGGAGGTAGAGAGGGGAGCGCCAGTTGTGAAATTGCGAGTGGATTGCTTTTTCAGCCCACTGCCTCCCTGTTGTCACTGACTGCATGGGAACAGAGTTAAATAGAAGAGCCGTACAGTAGCATTGATATGCAGATGAATTCCCTCAGCATGTAACAAATAAGTCAGGGCAGCTTCTCTGTACAGTTGACTAGGAACACAGACACACAGACATTAACTGTATTTTTTCCGCCGCCGCCCCCAGCCTCTCACATTCCAATATTTTGCTCTGCTCGGGCCCATTGTAAAAGACTTACTGTGCTTGCTTTTTCAATTTGAGACACAATTTTCCGAGCGAGATAGAGCCCTGTGTCAGGGTGCAAATCATCCCAGTGTGTCGGAGAAATTGAATTTCCCATGAATATGTGATTGGCTGTGATGCGGTCCCAGCATGCACGGCGGCGCGCTAATCCACCAAGGAAGGTGGCGGGGCGAGGTGGGGGTAAGAACGGAGAAGCTGTGAATGCAAGGTCGCGACAGCTGCATAAGCCTGACCCATACATCCATGCACATGCCAGCACACTCACACACACATATAGCACATATGTATATACACACTGTATTAAGACACAAGTATGTGAAGACATGAGGAGAGAAGGACACACACACACACACACACAGAGTGAGAGGATGGCAGCTGCCTGTGTGTGTGTGACTCCAGGAGCATGCTGTGTGCACATGTCAGTGTGATCAGAACCTGCTGTGTGTGTGTGTGTGAGAGAGAGAGAGAGAGAGAGAGAGAGAGAGACTGGTTTCGCTCATGAGTATTCCTGTGTCGCTGAATTTTTTCCGGCCCATATGCTGGCGTCCTCTCCACCAGTGCATTTATAGAACACTTGTGGCCATGTAATGTTACACCGCAAATCTCTAGCATCACACCCATCTTCTATCCTTATGCTAAGTGCCTCTTGAGTCTGGCCTCTTATGGGTTGTGCACATCACAATTTCCTTTGTTGCCCACCAGGTTGATATCACCTCCCATGTACTTCCAAAAGCAGTAATGAGTGTATATCAAGGCAAGCTAATGCCTTTGGGCACGTCTCCCATGCCAGACAGTGACTGTGGTGGATGAGTCACACAAAACACAGGTGTACAGTATATGGTTGTACACACACACAAGCACACACCTTTGAGATCCACGCCTACTTTTCCACATGAAAACCATACTAACGGAAACACACATCCACCGCTACCATTTCCTCGTCCCCACCTGTGTCTTTCAGCTCAGACAAGCAGCTGTCCTCTTGGCTGTGTGCATGTGTGTGTGTGTGAGTGTGTGTGTGTGTGTTTAACCCTATAAAGCCATTTGTATCATATATGATACACATTTTCAATTCCATTTTTCGTTTTCAGTTTAATCAATACTTGACCAAAATACTGTTGTATGCATTTGAACACTTCCCCTGTTCACCCTGGACCATACCATTGGCACTTCAACTACATATCATATATCATACACCAGAAAAGTCGTGTAATAACATATTTTTTGAATTTTCTTTTTTATATATATATTTTGTTATAGGACTAAATAAAGGGTTCAATTTCAAAAAAAATTAATTTTCTGCCAATTCTTTCATAGTTTAGGCTTTATAGGGTTAAGATTGTATTTGGGCATTCCTGCTTTACTTGATAGTGATGGAAGAGAGGGACAGAAAGAGACTTAACCTTGTTCAGGTCTTCCAGCTGTATTGCAGTCTGGGTGTGTGAGGGTTTTTTCCTTTATGAAAGCGCTTTGAGTCTAAATCAGGGTGGGCAAAGTTCTGGGTTCAAGTGCAGGATAGCGAGTTGAAGACACAGTGAACAACACAAGGTAAAAGCATTCAAAACAAGGCCACTGTAATTGTTTTTAAAGTTTTCACATTGTTTTTCAGTTGCAGCCTACATCCACTCTTTTAAAAACAAGCCCTCTGAAAATATCTTGCTCTGCTTGCTGCTCTTTTAGCCAGCATGAATCCTTTGTAGAAATTTTCAGCTGTGTGCCGCCCACACACTGCATACGGGAGCCTACCAAACTAAACCCAACTCGTATCCGACACTACCATCTATAGGATTGTTGCTGCATAGTATAGCACCTGTGTGAAATAAACAAAAGAATTTGTTTTTGTATACTAATGTAAATTTGGCAGGTGGGTTGGATTCATAAATTATGATTTATGCCTCAATTTGCTTGTGTGTAGTCTAAACTGAGTTGTTGCGACCCCTCAACTGTGATATCTTGTTTATTTCTTCAGTTTGAGCAAACCTTTTGAAATGTCTCACCTTCTGGCTGATTTGATATGGCGGAAGGAGAGCAGCTCTCCTGTTCGGCACAGTCCCGTCATCTCAGTGGTTGGTTGGTGGGCACTGGGTATGGCCCCCTCATGTGCTGTTCATATGCTACAGGAATAAGCTGATCCTTTTCCAAGTGGCAGGAGTTCTTCATCAAGTATAACTTGATCGACCTTTAACTTACAGTGAAACTAAAGCTCCATCGCGTACAGAATGAAAGACACTGGATCGCATTTGTTTTCCAAGCTAAAGAGTAAGGGTGGATAAGAAGCTCAGTGAATTGAAACCTCTGGTATATCAGGTATAACCCATTTATCCCACAGTGAATCCTTTACTGTGTGTAGATATTGATGTGAACAGATATTCGTGGCTTTTAGGATAAATCTCTGTTTATTCCACAATAGCCATTTGCTCTTTTACAACCATAATCCAAGTTTTAAGAAAATACAAACATCCACACTGTATGAAGTCTCTCTGTCTCATCTACTGGATGTCATTTCAGGTCTTTTTAAATGCGAAGAAAACTCTGCAGCTACTGCATCAACAGAGCAAACGGTCAAGCATTTTACAGTGCATTTCAATTTAGGGGTTTTCCTCCCATCTCTTGTCTGCAATGAACCTCTGCCAGGGTGAAACTTGATATATTTCCGCAGGGAGACCAGTTACAGAAGTTAGAAAATCATGTTAGTTGTCAGTATGACTGTGTGTTCACTGCTGTGGGGTAATTGGGCTTGATTGGTTGAATGAATGGTTGGAGGAAACTGTCCAGACTTTGACGCAGCAAGAGCCTGGGAATTCAGCCTTCAGACACACTCTTCAAAAACCAAGGCTCTGAAAACACTGAACATGAACTCCTCGTTGTCGTTGTGGTCCCTCATAATATCCTATCATTATCATTCCATGAGCATTTTAAAACATTAGGAGCAAAAAAACTCTAAACGGGACATTCCACATCATATTGGACATTTCAAACGTCTCAAACCTCTGAACTGCTTCTTGACTGCTATGAACTCACACTTTCATCTGCTCTCTGTTTGCAGACCTCTTACTTGTTCCTTCCCTCTCTGTCCTTTCCCTGTGGTTTGCTTTGTTGCCACCCAGATCCTCATACCCAGTCAGACAATGGCATGTAACCTGGCACGTCTGGGAGACTAGAGAGAGACAATACGAGAGAGAGGCAGAAAGGCATACCATGAAAGAGAAAGAGATCGAGAGTCAGAGAGCCAGACAGCCAGCGGAGATCTCAGAAGAAGAGGGGGGTGTTAATCTGATAATGGCCCCCAGGCAGAATGACTCTTCTTGGGCTGCATTGTGGCTCCACACACAGTCATCTGTCAGGCCTCCACTCTCCTGTAATTACATATTCTTCATGTGGATACAACTGGGGAGAGCAAAGAAGGCCGGTCAGCACACTGAGGTGTGGGATGATTGGAAACAGAGAATCAAAAGAGGGATTTTTTTTTTCTGACGACATTGAGATATGAGAGAGGCCAAGAAAGAGAGAGGCAGTTAGAAAGAGAGCAGGATCATTGATGACCACCTTGTTCGGTCTTTCTAGCTTTGTTTCATTTTTGCTGATAAGGCAAATTCTGTTTTTTTGCCTTGTGTCTGTGTTTACCCTATCCTAATCCTTCAACTTACTTGTTGTGTTCAGATATAGAAATGTATTCCCTCATAGCTCTGCTCATCATGTATACTTAACTGGACTTTACCAGAATGGGACATATAGAAAGTTCATTTACATCCCAGTCGGTCTCTCCATTCATGCTGCAATGCCTACATATTTTGTGCATATAGTGGATATGACAGCATGTATGGGTCAGATTCTCAGATCCTTGCTTTATAATAAAATTTTCAGACAAAGTGGAACAGTGAAAGCAACATGAAGCTCTTTGCTGAGGTCCACTGCTTCTAATCTATGCAGGCCAGAGGTAGAGATACTGGTTTTGACTGCACTGATTGGTTCCACTGTCCTGTCCTGTCTCACATCAAAGCTGCTGAGTCAGATTGTACTGACCAGCTCAATCGCAGAACCCCTCACACCACTGATCATTTTCTCGAACTTGAGTGGGATGCTCAGAATTTCCTTTCATTCCTGGACATGGCTTCTCATCATGTTGCCTTCTATTTTTAGAGATACAAAGACAGAGACACAAGTACACACACACACATACATCTGCACATGCACTGTTTTATAAGCTATGGGTCTCATGATTGGTGGTGCGCTCCAAATCAGCAGCGAGTTCCAGGCCAAGCAGGGAGGAAGTCATCTAATCGTATTGCACTCACCACTGTGACCCCGATCTCCTCTGGTCGACTCTTCGATGTGAACCCGCTCTCAATGTGGCCCATTTTACAGCTCTGCGTTACCACCGCAGCCTTCTGCCAGTGTGAGCTGCTGTGTAGAGCATTGTGCATTGACCCCTGAGTGACTGCAGACTGGAGAGGACTGAATCCCCTTTGTGGACTCACCCTTGGGGATCACATTCAAACTGACAGGCCACAATCCAAGCAAAGAAGAACCAGGTTGTTGTAGATAGACTGTTTCAAGACTATTCACCCTTTAAGAGAATGTGACCTTGAAGGTGAGGGTATTGATGGATGAGCTGAATCCCAATCACAAGGTCTTTGGCAACATTTATTCCAAACAAAGTCAGGCCCAGCCTTAGAAGGAAAGGTTCGCTGGATTCGAGATTGGACATTCGCACATTCGAGATTGAACATTTTTCATGTAGGGTGAATGTGTTCCTGGCAATCACTACTCCTACAATTTTCCACAAGCATGTTAAACAATTCCTCCCCAGACTGATGTCTTTTGAATTGAAAAAGATATTGCAAAGAAAAAAAAAAACAGACTCGAATTGCTCAAGTAGCCAAGCAGCTGTATGGGTTTATGGGATGTCATGTAAAAAGCTTTGTGAGTCACACTGGAGAGGGAAAGCAGCCAAGGGAAACAGATTGTATTATCTTGCATGGAAATCAGTGAGGGTCGACTGGCCTCACTGCATCCAGGTGCGTTGGTTGAGTCATCACGGTGGAAAAAAGCGCAACCCCTTTTTGGAGTGCTCGCACTATCTATACTTCACTGGTAGAGCAATTTATAACGCTGACAGAATGTTGAACGAAGTTATATGCACATTTACTGTATAAGGGAGTTCATGCCCTGCAGTCCTATGGGACTCCTTGTAATGTTGCTGGATAGCCAAGGCTGGAGCCTTTCTGAGAACATTTATATGACAGTGTTTTTTATTGGTGTCCTTGTCCTCTAGACTCTCAGTCCTTTCTCTCCCTCAGTGCTTATCCATTTTGGTGTTTGTGGGAAGAGGCACAGTGCTGCTGTAGCCAGTGTTGTGAACCTTCTGGCTAGCATCTTGATGTAGATGAAAGCCATGTGTATCCTTTAGTGCTTGTCTTTGGTGAGTCATGCCCTGGACTGTCCTGAAAACTGTCTGATATTAGCGTGTAGTTTTGTGAGGGAGGAAGTAAAAGGATCAGTTTTGACCTTTGGCAGAGGCTGGACGCTTTTTCACAATGCCTGGGAAATTTAACACTGTATCTGACATTTTCTGTCTCTGATGCACTGCAGCTAATGTCTTGCAACGAATGGAACTGGACTGGAGCAGAAGTCAGGTATCCATGTTAAACACAGTGTAATTAGGATTTGTTTTCTGCATACAAATAAGTATGTCTTGAATATGGTCAAGTCACAGTCAGCTGTGGTTTCAGTGTATTGATCACTCCAACAGGGACTGACTGTGGGGTCATGTGAAGAGGACTTCATCTACTGCAGGGCTTCTCCAACATTTTCATGCTAGGACAGAAATTAGAGGTAGTATTTGTCCTGAGACTCACCAATTAGTTTCTGAGGGGAAATAAAGTCAGCAAAGTAGTGCAGCTTTTAGTGCGCTTACATCCATCATTTTTTTATTTAAACCATGTTTTGTTTTGCTTTTTGTTTCTATCCCCAGCTAATCAGCTAATATCACCCCTCCAGGCTAATGCATAGATCATATTGGTTTTTACTACAAAAATTGTGGATTTGTACTCAGGCAGAGTGAAGCATTATATACAACAGTGAGTTGTATGTAATGCAACAAACATTTTTTTCCATAGCATTTCCATAGCATTCTTACATTCCATATCAGCAAATTACTGTAGTTAAAAATTTGTTGTATATTACATGTCATTTCAATTTGTTTAACTAAAAAGTGTCAACATAGCATTAACTTAGCATTAAAGCTAAATATATTAAACAAAAATAAATGGTAAAAAGTAAAAGTAAATGGTTGAGCATGTGACTCTGATCCTCTGGTATAAGCACATTAGCTACTTTCAAGATATTAAAAAAATAAATAAGTAAACTCACTCTCTGTGTGGTGTCTTTTTAGATTTTGGACTATGTGATCTGAATTGTTTTAGGAATGAGGAAACTAACCGAGCACCGACCGCACCATGCTCTCTAGCTGCTAACATTAACAGTTGAATAATTCGACATAAAGTTCATCTCATATAAACTCTGCATAGTAACACAATAAATACATAGTGACTATATGTCTACATTCAACCAAAATGTAAACTTTACAAAAAACAACATGTTACAAAAGTAACACCATATATGTTATGTTATGTAATGTTAATGCTAAAACCCCTGTGGAATGTACTCCCATAGCCTAAATGCACTACCCCCATTCAAGTGACTGGGAGGACGGGCGTATTACACACATTGTCGGCGTTGGTCTGAATGCAGCTTAAGTCAGACTAACACACCAGGATGTTGCATTGGGATTCTGACTGAAGTACGCTGAGTTGACTCTAACTAACCCCAGAACACCACACACAATCAGCAGTGATTACACTCTGGCTGGTGGCTGGTG
Organism: Myripristis murdjan; assembly: GCF_902150065.1. NCBI lineage: Eukaryota > Metazoa > Chordata > Actinopteri > Holocentriformes > Holocentridae > Myripristis > Myripristis murdjan. Next base: position 27,881,075 of record NC_043997.1, read on the forward strand.
CTCTGTCTGTGCAGGTGGAGAGTAGTTTGGGATGGTATACGAGTTGTGGAGCTGTTGTGGACAGTACAGGTAGGCTTGAGATGTTCCATCCTTCTGGTACTCAGGTGATGAATACAAGAGATGCAAATTTTAGAAGTCTATTTTAGATTCTATTCAATGCCACAGGGTAGCACATTGAGCAGGTCCTCCTAGACAGATTAAGTGGGGTGAATCCCTGAACAAAGGGGTCCCAGATTACAAAAAAGTTCTTCTGGAACTGGGCGTTCCAGGTGGCTGGATCTATGAATGGGGCACCAATTTTACGGGGCCAGCTTTTTTATTGGCAGGTCCCACAATCAAGAGTAATGATATCAAATTATATTAAACATGACATAACTTTATCCACGCAAGCTTGAGATATTCTACTGATGTCATAATATCTCTTAAAAACATATTTTAAACACCAGTTCCTACCAAACAGAACATGCTGAATTGATCAAAGCAAAGATAATGATTGTAATTTCTTTGTTGCAGTCTTTTCCTGAGTCAGGGAAAGTTGCATAGAAAGTCTTTTGAAAGTGCAAGTATTTATGACACAGAGGAACATCAGTGTCAGCATCACAGGATAGGGATTTTGGTCTTAGACATGTCTCCTGGGGTTGTTGATAATGTTATCAGTTGTAGAGTGAATGGAAAACGAGGGAAGATCATTTGATATATAAAACAATGTCATGAAAGGCAATACCACACTGTCAGAGCAGTGAAACCCAGAGAAACAACCACCAAAATCACCAAAGCAACATCACTGAAGTTCCCCTTTGTGTACCATGGTTTTGGGTCCTCTAATAACTACATTCTCTTCTTTGTTGGTTGACATTGACCCAGACTGTGGCCCACATTGATCTTGTCTCACAGCAAGTGTCCCATCAATCTATTGCTCTTCATGTTGCCTCTGGTAGGGAGAGTTCTGGCACCCAGGTCATCCAGAGGTCAATGGGACATTGTTTAAGGTGACAGGGGGTCAGCTGGGGAAAAAGCAGGGTGAATCACTGGATTAATGTTGTGACTGCAGCTGCCATCTCCCAAAACAAGGCACCTTTAATCCCCCATCAGAGGCTGCCCTCGGGACAATGGCTCTTTGTAGGGGCTGACATAGGGCTACCTTTTAAGAGCGTACCTGTCCAGTAACACCTGTAATTAGTATGGGTGACCTTGGGGCCACGGGTTATTACAACTGGGCTGAGCTGTGATGATAGTGCCTGTGGAGTGACCCGGAAAAAGGTTTCAGAACATTGTGGCACTGTTAATTAAACGTTCCCTTCACAACTCAGTGTCTCAGAATGGGTTTCCTCCATGGGTTTGGATGCTGAAATTTTCACACTTGGAAGGACTGTAATGTATAGTTTTACTTAAATAACTGTTTTGTTCAGAAATTGGGGACATCTTGTTCTCTGTGCTTGTGACATGGGAACACCTGCAGGGCTAAAACTGTGGGCTGAAATAATGGCACAGCTTCAGTCTATTCTGCCTTTCATTGTATTCAGAATATTTGCTGCCTCTATTTTCAGAGGCATGAGGCCCAGGGAGAAATGTGGGTGGAAGCTTTTCCTGTATTTCCCTTTGTCTGCTCGGTACTCCTTCTTCCTTCTCAAACACCAACCTGCAGCTCTCAGGAGTGTCATCGATTCTCTCTTGTAACTTTAGACCACAGCCACAACCATCATGTAGCTATCTTCATGTATAGAATAAAAAAAAAAAAATCATCTTTTGACTTATCATAAAATAACAGTTCCTTGAAAGTGTATTTCTTTGTAACTCATTGCTGTAGACTCCGCTGTCCCTGCCAATACACTGCCCATTGTGACCATGACTATCTCAGAGGAGCAGTTTATACTGTGGCGACATAGGCTCCTGTAAGAGAAGCTCAGGAGAAAACCACCCTCCATCTAAGTGAGGGAACATTTCTACACTTCACGCTTGATTTTGACAGTGATTAGAAGTTGCTTGGGATGGAGCCTTGACATGCATGTGAACTGAACCAAGAGACATTTGTGTAGCACTGTCATTGGTTTGTGTTTGCCAGTGTATAAGTGTATATGAATGACACTGTATTCCCCCATGCATGTAAATGGAGAAATTGTTTAGTTGTTCAGTACGTTTGCCTGAAGGGAAGCACTGGAATATAGCACCACTCAAGTGTGACAATTGAAGAAATTGAGAGAGGGGAGAGAAAGGGAGGGAGAGAAACATGTAGAGAGAGGGTAAATATCTGACATGAATAATACACCTGCCTTTCAAAACAGGCAGCAGCACTACCTGCCAAGACAGCTCTGCTGATGCCAGTATAGTATAAATATGCTAATAGGAATTAGACTATACAATTACAGCCCCGTGCTGGATGTTGAATATACTGTGTTGTATGGAACAATAGAATGTGCCTGCCACTGACACCCTGTCAGAGCTCAGAGTTTGAGGAAACACCAGTCAACCAAAACAGATAAAAAAAGTGCACTGCACAAACATGGAGGCAGACACAGATAATTTAATGGTAAGGGTGCCTAATGATATGGAAAAGGTAGCAAGAAGTACCTTCTGCTGAATGCCATTTAGATATGCTCCAATGTAAATGGAAATACAGCGCATCTCTATATACGGTATTATAATGTCACTATAGTTTCAGTCACTTACGCTGTTAAAGGGAGTAACTGGAAGGTAAACCCACCAAAACACAGACAATCCATTTAGAAACAAAATCCTGGAAGTCTTGCTTGATGAAAGTCTTCAGACGATGCAGACAACCATGGAAAATACTATGGCACTCCGTCATTGAATGAAGCAAAAAAATGTATTACTCAAGCAAGGCAACTAAACAGACCAACCTGTATCGATTCTCAGTCTTCATCAGGGTCTGACAAACACCTCATCGGCTGGAATTATATACCAGCACTTCACCCCACAATTTATTACAATTTTTACAAGGCTTTGTACATAGCCACAAGGGGGCACTAAACCAATAGTGTGGCCCCAATCTATACATAATTGCCAAAGAAAAGATTACAATAAAGTGTAAACAATAAATAATTCACATTAAATGGAAGTACATTAAATCCTGAAAAAAAAAAAAAACAATATCCCATAATGTGGAGTAAAACAATGATAATGAAATGTACGTACAGAGATGAAAACTCATGTTACTGTACCAAAGTGCATTAGCAACAAACAATGCCAAAGCCAAACAAAGTCAGTCCACTTTTTATTCACAGAATAGAAGTTAACCCCTTTTTTTGGCTCGATATTAATCATTATAACTTAAATTCGTAGAAAAGTAGTGCCATCTCCTCACCAAACTTTCCATTAGAGATCCAGGCAGAGGTTTACCGAGGCTTTGGGCTTGCCAAGTGGAGAATCCCCAGATGCTGGCAGTTCCCGTGGACTGTCAGTGGCATTTGGCTCTTCAAGGCTTAATGATGAAGCTAATGACTGTCACTACAGTTTGATTAAGCTTTTGCCCCAGCAGCCAGGGGGCTCAGGTGTAATGGCTGTAATTAACACATAGTAATTAATTTACTGAAACGGAGGAGGATAAGGGTGCCCCAGAGGTTAAAAAAACCCTCTTGTTACAGGGGGAATGAGCTGTGTTGCAGTCACACAGATGGGCTCACTGCGAGTCCCATGAAGAAAACGACTGCAAATACCAAGTGGTTCAATCCATTTAAGCCATGACATCGTTCACAGGGTTCCTGCGGTGTATCTGATCCTCGTCATTCCTCTGAGAGCCACTTGATGAGTTTGTGTTCAGTTTGAAGGTGATTTTCTCATGTGATTACAATTTCCCAAATTTGCCTGGTGAGTTTGGGAACTTTCTGAGATGATTATAAATAGTGATTCTTATCAGAGGCTAAGGTTGAAAACTGCAAAAAAGATTTTTACAATCAGTTTGGTATTCCGTCTTACAATCTATTGTTTTTTCTTGAAATTTCCTGTCAGTCTGAGACAATTAGACATGTTTTTAGATATGTTTCCATTGTACAATAACTGGTATCATGAATTGTTTTGAATCGGGTGACATTTTCTTGATACTGATAGAGATTTTCCCTATACTACATGCCAGCCCCGTATTCATTTTAGCGTTTAAGATTTAAATAACATACATGATGATAGTGTGCTCTCCTAATTCATAAAAAGTGGTGAAGCTCATGATTACCCCGCTTGTTTTCACAGAAAACAGAATTTAAACCCCCAAGTGATGCTACTTACTTTCATGTTTAGACATGAGCTGGAAGTTTGTACTGCAGGACTCACCTCCAACCTGCTTATCGTCACATCACGATGATAGCCTTTTGCTGGCCTGCCTCTGCTCAGAGGATGAGTTTGGAGTCAAGGTTTGACTCCATTTCAGTGGATTCTCTTTCCTCAGTCCATAAATGATTTTGTCTAATTCACCAAGTCTTCGAAAGATTAAAGGTTGTTTGTTGCGCTGTACATGATCCAGGTTGTACAGTGTGGAAGTGTGTGTGTGTGTGTGTCTTTCTGTGAGCTGAGGGAATTAGACAAGTAATCCAGTGAGTATTTCAATAGTGGGCAGGCTGATAGAGAACTGCTCTGCTTGTATTCACTTGCAGACTCATTCCACAGAGAGCCATTAACAGCTGAGCTCTGCACTGTGGCTCTGGCTTCTCCATGGCTTTCTACAGTCACACCAGCTATCCCTGTTTAGTCTGCCATCTCTCTCTCTTCTTCTTCTTCTTCTTCTTCTTCTTCTTCTTCTTCTTCTTCTTCCCTCTTCCTCTTCTCTTTCATCTTCTTCATGTCTCTCCTCTCTTCTTCTTCCCTTCCTTTACTCTCATCCTCTTTATGACTACCTTTTCATTTTTAATTTTGCTTCACTCACTTCACTTTTCCTTCTCTATGCTACCTCTGCTCTTTGATCAGGGACCATGCTTGTGCACCATACACATAATGCGTGCACACACACACACACACACACACACACACACACACCACACACAGTCTGCCACAGACAGATAAGAGCTGTGTGCAGATTAGCTGCGGAATGTTGTCTTAAGCAGGCCAGTATGAAAGAGGATATAGAGGGAAACAGTGGGTCCACACTGTTAGCACTACTGATAGCACCTCTGCTAACACAGGATTATGTGCAGCATGTCTGATAACCACCTCAGCTACCACCCTGACAGGCAGACCTGCAGTGCTAGACACACACAAATACAATAGATAGACTCTCACAAGGATCCCAGCAATGACAAATGTCCGTCACTAGGCTGGACAGTGGTTTTCCAAACCATAGACACAAATTACACATGGAGTAGATCATCAGCCTCATTTGACTAGACTGAAGACGTTCACTGGATATGACAAGTACAGATTCATGTAACCGTATAGTGGATGTAGGGCAGATAATATCTGTGGTCAATACAGTCACCCCAACACGTTCTCAGGTTGTAAAAATGTCCAGGGAGTGAAATAATACTAAAAATAAAGTATTGCTTATTTTGCAAAGGATGAGCTGGCACCCCTGGAGGCTAAAAAGGAGTTGCCCAAGTCTTAGGCTCAGTTGTGGTGCTAGCGTGACTCTGGTGGTGTTTTGTTTGTCATTATTCTGTGATGTGACAGACAGCCAACAAAAGGTTTCTCTGAATGCCATTTGTTCTGTGCTTACAAACAAACAGGAAGAATAAAATGGCTTAACCTTGCATTGGGATAATTAAGTGCTCTCCCTGTCTTTGTTACTTTTGCATATTTCTTGAATAATACAAATGCTGGTGCTTGTACCAAAGCATAGTACGGTAAGCATAGGTGTTTTAAAAAAAAAAAAAAACTCGGGGAAACCTTGGCAAATGGCAGCAATCCAGTCCTGCAAAGCCTGAAGGGACATGCTAGCCTGTAGGCAGCTGCCAGTTCACGCTGTCTGTCTGCATCAACTCTCAGCTCCTTGAACAGGTATCACAAATACACTGATTATTGGGCAGCAAGTGGCTAGACATCCATTTGTCCTCATATGTCAGACATATGAGGACATTCATTTTCTTAATTCTTTTTTTTTTTTTTTTTTGCATTTCTGCTTTATTTGACAGTCACAGTAGAGAGAGGCAGGAAAGGCAGGGCAGAGAGAGGGTATGACCCGAACCCTAACCCAAGTGGCCTGAGGTCAGATTTGAACCCAGGACACTGCGGTCAGGAATCAGCCTTAACAAGTGGTGTGTGCTCTTATCCGCCCCTCACCTCTTTTTCTTTGTAACTTTGCATGATAACCCTCAAAGGTCCAGAGCATTTAAGCAGGCTCACAATACATATGGCAATATTTGAAAATATTCATGCATGTTTTCCTCTGCTTGTAGAAATTTGAAGGTGTATCTGACTAAGTAACTACTGGATAATAAATTGGTTTAGTTTTTATTCTATTCACGCCTAAACTGTTTATCAGTATCAAGTTCAACACTATTTCACTATTTCCTGAACCCAGAGACGCCACTGCAACTGTTCATGCCACTATCACATCACACCTTGTATAGTATAAAATAGATTATTAGAATAGACTAGAAATGCCGATTGTAGGTGGTGGTGTGGGTGGTTGCTTTTAAAACCACACATTTACACTGTACAGGTAGCTGCTAGTGAACCCTGTGTGGCTGTTGATCTGGTATTTTTTTTGATAATCTAAGCATTGCAAAAAAAAAGACTTTGAACCATGGCTACAAAAAGGCAACCATTTGGATTGTGGTTACTAGGAGGTTGCTAGATGGTTGCTATGGTGTTCTGGTTGGTTGCTAGGGGGTTGGTAGGCAGTATGCTATAGTATTTAGTGGGGTTGCCAGGGTTTGAATTTTAAAAATATCATGGTAAAATGTTACAGTAGCACCACCTGGGGGTTGAATTGCATAATATTTTTTACACTTGTGTAATTTTAATTTTAATTCAATAATTGTGTAAATTTGGTGTAAGTCTAATTTAGCTTTGAAAAGTTATGGCCCCTGAAGTGCATCAGGTCAAGCTTTCAAAATGTTGATGACCAATTACAGACAAATGTTAAGTAACTTTTTACAGATCTTGTGGTCGAAAACCTGACCCAGTGCAGAACTCTAACTAATGCATCTACACTGGACTCACTGTAAATATACACTTGTGATAAATTTAAAAAAAGTGGCTTCACTGCATGGCCTTTGTAGTATTAATTGAAAAAATGATTTACTGTGGAACTGTGGGAGAAAATGTCGGAGAAAAATGTACAATGAGGACTGACACTCTTGTCTCACTCTGGTCTGACTTTTTTTTTTATTTTTATTTTATTTTTTTTTTATCTTCCAGAAGATAGACCATCTTTTCTAATGCCAACTAGCTAATTTCCTGTATAGGGCCCTGATCACTGCATTCCCTCACAGTTGTCTTTTTCTGGTGCAATCTGCCCAGAGCCACAATATCTCTGATCCTCAGTCTGTCTTTTGTTGTATCTTGGGACATTTACTTATTATGTCTAGACTCTGGGAGGGATCACGATATGGTGTCTATTGTTGGCACAATGTGAAGGTGATTCGATAATGGCATGTCTGGGGTGATAAGACCAGTGTCACTCTAATAATGTCCTGTTCAACATGCTCTTTTCAAGTTTGGAGATGATTAAATCCCTCAAGTGGTACGGATTCAAAATGCTGAAAGTGTGCATGTGCATCTCAGCGGTTGTCAAACAGTAGACAGGAGGGGGAGGGGCACAATAAAAATGATCAAAGTGAATGTTTCAACTCAGCTGTCCTGTTTAGTGCCTCCACTTCCTGGAAAAGAATACGTGTCTGTGGTTGTGCTGCTTTCTTGGATTACTGAGGCGACTCCAAACTACGCATACCGACAGGCTAGTCAATGTTGGACGCTTCTGTGGGGGGTCTTAAACCCCAAGGCATGCTGGGTATGTGGCACTGGATGGTCTGAAGGGGCGTGAGACCCAGCAGCTGTCCTCCTTCCCACAATCCTTCACCTGGAACTGTCCCAGTTTTGGAGGGTTTTTTTGTTTCGTTTTTTTAAACTTAGCGGACATTCTCTCACCCGCATATGCACATATGCTTGTTCACACACACAGCATACATTTGAGTTCACGTTGTCCTGAGATGGGACAGATGGTTAAGAGATTTTGTGCTCTGAAGAGACATATTGGTTTTATAATTAATGACAGGAAGAGATTGGGTTATCTGTGGGAAAGCAATTCATTTTTTAAACCTGTTTACAGTATCAGGTGAAGCTGTGAGAGTCATTATCTGTATGGTTTAGTATGATAATGAAATGATATATCTGTCCTGTGTAGGCAATTCAGCCAGGCCATGACCACATCAAGTTCATCCATGTTTAAGAACACTGTTGATGAGGAATGTAAGGCATGAGCTTGAGCAGCTGAACATGCTTTCACATTACTGAACCCCCCATGACTCACTGCTATAGTATTCCATTAAAGGTGCGCACATGCACACACACACGTGCGCGCGCACACATACACACATACACACACACACACACACACACACACACACATACACACACAATTACTTGAACATGCTGTTTTATAAGTGATACAGCCGTAGAGACTGTATCAGGATAATCAGATGTTAGCCTGCTCTGATTTGATGTACATTATTTAAATGATCAATCCTACACTGACTGTCTATGGAAAGCCCGTAACTGATTTCAATACAGTTGTATTACTATTACAAAGCAAGAGTTTAAGGCCCTGTTTCCACCTTGCATTAACTTGTGTCCTGGGTGATCTGTTCACCTGTATAGGTGCAGGTGTAAATCCACCCAATGTGTCGCCAATGCATCTTGAGATCCATTCGCCCCAGCCACAGTCAGAAGAAGCCTGGGATGCTTTTGTCCACATTGTGTTTGAAGTGTAAACAGACATCTGTCCCAGGCCTCACTGAAGGACTGCCTTACGTTGTCTGTGTAAGCACAGCTCCAGCCTGTTCTTTAATCCCAACAATGGCCCGACCTGTCAGGTTTCTAATTGAAAAAATATACTGTTGATTCTGGAGAGTGCAGTTGGCTGTTTAGTTAATAAAAACATAAGCTGCCTACCTGCTCAAACTCAGAACCCAGCCCTCTCAAACCCACTGGCGTGAGTTGGCAAGTCTCATTTTGTCAAATGCAAGTTATCTTGATTTAGAAAAATACAATGTGTTTGGACTGTTCAAATGGAAATGATGCAGGCTGTGTGCGTCTTTGCATAAAGGGTGGAGAAGTGAGATCCGATCCCAAATGGTTACACGAGACACATGTGGACATACAGTACATTCTAATGCCAGGTGTGAACAGATGTATTTAGAGCTGTGCACTTGTGATCGAATCACACAAGACGCAAGATAATGCCAAGTGGACACAGAGCCTTAGTGTCTCATGGGGACAGTTTCCCAGACAGTGTCAAATTAAGCCAGGATGAGTCCTTAATCCAGAATTGTTAATCATGTCATAAAAAGTGGCTTCTTGAAACCTCAAATTAGGGGCATCACCCTCGATGGTATTGTGGGAAATTAAAAGTTGGAATTAACTTTTAGACCAGTCACAGTTCAGAAGTCTTAAATTCTAATACAGAGATAACAGTCTTTGTATAGGAATCACACGAGCAATGACTTATTTGCAGTGACATTTATTAGTAGTTAAATATAGAACTTTTAAATGGCAAAAGAGAAGGTATACTATGGAATGGTTGGACTATCTCTGAGGATTAAAATTCAAGTTTGGAACTCTAATTTGGACATCAACCTTTTGTCACAGCTAACAGATGAAGTTAAAGCCCACTTGTTAAAGAGTTGTTCTTGTAGATGAATCAGTTTAGCTCGAGGCTGGATCAGCGCAGACTTTGGCTGTGACTACTGAGCGGGAAGACCCATGGGGCAGACGCAGTTTAGTTGCCAGGCAATGGCGTCAGTCTCAGCAGTTCTCAGCTGGTATGTCTCTCTACCAGATGCAGGTAGTGGCCGTGAGCAGAAGGGTCTGGCAAACTATTCTTGATAACTATGGATTCTGGATCTCTTGGTTGTCGTTTGAATAATAGCTTTAACTGATCTAACATGGTTAAAATATGTGAAAGAAATTTGGTGGACTAGTGGATCCATCTCCTAAGGAATAATCAATTTGGAAGGGAATTATTTAATTTAGCACACCGTATCATGGACTTGGTCCAAAATCATGGTCAATTAATAATTCAAATTTTAAAACTGGTAAGCATACTATTGTACACCATGCAAAACATTGTATAAACATTGCACATGCAGTAAAAGCAGATATTTATACTATTAAAGGTATTTATAGTAATCTAAAAATCTAATGAATATTAGTTGGTGAGTTCCTATACTAGCATACATATGCTGGCAGAGATCAGTTCTCACCAGCAGGTACTGCTATTGCTTTTTTTGTGTTCATTTTTTGTGTGTTGCAGTAGCCAATACAAATGATTTAGGTTAGCTGGGAAACAAGTCTCACATCCAATCCAATCCAATCCAACTTAACTTTAAAACAACCACAGTGTATCAAAGTGCTGTACAGAAAAATAAATAGAAGACATAAAATGCACAGCTCACACAAGGCATAAAAAACATAAAAATACAAATAAAACAAGTTAAAAGACGTAAAACAACAGCCATACAGAACAAAACAACAAGATCAGGAAAATCAAATAAAGTCAACAGAGGCCTGTCTAATGTGCAGAGGCAGATCGCTCCACAATTTAGAAGCCACAACAGCAAAGGCATGGTCCCCTCTGATCTTACACTTTTCACATTTTAGGTGCACTCAGTAGCAGCTGGTCAGCTGACCTGAGAGAATAGGTAGGTGTATAAGGGTATAACAACTTTAAAACTGACCCTAAATTGTATGGGCAGCCAGTGTAGTGAGGCTAAAATGGGGGAAATGTGCTCGTGTGCCAGTTAAAAGACACATGTTTTGTAGCATCTGGAGACAGGCAACGGAAGACTCACTAACTCCTGCATACAGTGCATTACAGTAATTCAGCCAAGTGGTGACAAAGGCGTGGATTACTGTCTCAAAGTGATACCTTGGAAGACTTTGGCCAGCCGCCTCAATTGGAAAACACTTGATTTAACAGCCGTCCTGATCTGACTGTTGCGTTTAAGGTCCGAGTCCATTTTAACCCCTAGGTTTGTGATGGTTGACTTAATATACTGAGTCAAGGAACTCAGATCTACATGGGGGTCCCAGTGGTGCCACCAAAAACCATTACTTCTCTCTTTTTCATTTAAACTTAAAAAGGTCAGAGCCAGATCTTTATGTCGTCAAGACACTTGAGTAATATTCTGACAGAATATGTGTCATTCTTTCTAAGGGGCATATAAATCAGACTATCATCTGCATAACAGTGTAATGAAATGCCATGCTTCTGAAGTATGGCACAAAGCAGGAGCAAATAGAGAGAGAAGTGAAGAGGGCCCAGGACTGAGCCCTATGGGACCCCTCATGAGAGAGGAGCAGAGGAGGACACAGAGTCACCAAGGCTGACACAGTAATGGCCGACAGGGACAGAGGTCAAGTTTGTTATGACTGAATCTACATTCATCCTTCCTTGTTTTGTGGAAAACATTGCCTGTGAGTATTTTCAATCATTAATATGTATGAAAGTATTATTGTTGACTATGTTGGCATTTTGTAGTTAATTATGTTTTGTTAGTAGCATAGCTGCATGATGACTATCCTCATTCATTTATTTTCCAAAGCACTTATCCATAAGGGTCACAGGGAGTGCTGGAGCCTATCCCAGTGCTCATTGGGTGGAAGGCAGGAGGAACACCCTGGACAGGTTGCTGCCACATTGGTATACATTTAGTGCATGGTCAACTGAGTATCTCCAATTCACCTGACTTGCATGTCTTTGGGCTGTGGGAGGAAACCAGAGCTTACGGCGGAAACCCACACAAATACAGGGAAAACATGCAAATTTAATAATAAAAATAAAACCATACCAAATCTTTGAATCCCATCCACCTGTTCCTTCTAATAAAATTGTTTCCCTCCCACACTGATATCCGTTATATATCAGTTTGCACTTGTGAATGAGCCTTCCCTGCACTTTATTCCACCCAAGCATACTGTTTCAATAGGAAATACATCAAAACAAGAAAGTTAAAGTCCATCTCATGGGGTCTTTAAGAATTTACATTATCTTTGTTTGCTTCTCACATAGTAATTTTGATGAATGTGCAGCTATGTTCTGTTTATGCGAACTGCCCGAACATGTTTTGAAGGCAGCGTCTTCAATAAAAAAAAATAATATTAATAAAAAAGTCAATACAACTGTCATTTATCGAGCAATGTATCTGTCTGCTTAGCTGTGCTCAGGTCGAACAGTGAGGGCAGAACATATACAATATCATAACAAAACAAAGCTTTACTTTTATTCATCTAAGTGACCCTCTAAAATCACTAGAGGGCAGTAGAGCTCAATGGAAAAAAGTGTGTTCAGATTTATATGTTGCAACTATCAAACGTGGCCCAACCTTTATGGAATTGTTAGCGAAGTAATATTACAGAGCGCTGTGGCCTCCATAATTCTCAAATGGAAGATGTTTGGCACTCCCAGGACTCCAAGAGCTGGTCGCCCGGCCAAACTGAGCAATCGTGGGAGTAAGGAAGGTAAGAAAGACTGATCAGAGTTCAGGGAAAGCTGAATGGAGCAAGCTTGTTGCATCATACCCCAAAAGACTTTTTCTTTTTAATAAATTTATATTTTAAAAAAATTCTACAATTCTGAGTGTAGATTAGATTAATGAGAGAAAAAATGAATTTAAACAATTGTGGCATCACACTGCAACATAATAAAAGTGAAAAAAGTGAAGGGAATCTTAATACTTTCTGAATGCTAAGCCGGTGTTGATTCCCCAACATTTGTGGGATAGAGCGATAGACAAAAAGATAGAGAAGATACAGAAGTGAGGGAGATGATTGGATTTGAATGTTCTACTCGAGTCATAGTCTTGATTAAGGAAGATGTTTTTACTGAGGACAGTTTCAGTCTTCCTCCTGGAGAGGTGAAAAGTTATTGGGAAAGGAATTTGTTAAGATAAAGGTCCTTGGTGTGTGAGATCAGATAACAGTCTCTTCCTGTAATTAACAGCGTAGATGGTCTGCTGAGGTCATTAAAAGCAGTTATTTTCAAATAATAAATCCATTTTTCATGTTAAAAGAGCTGCTTTCCTGATTGGTCTCCAGCTCTGGCAAATATTACGTTGGCAGTTTTGAGAACAGGTGTTACAGTGAAGGCATTTTACACTTATCTGTTGTTGAAATTTCTGTAGTTTCAAAATGTGACAATGTTTTCAACTTCCAAAATCAAGTCCAAGTCCAAGCCCAGCGCTGGAGCTGGTTGTTTGCCATTGGATTCTATGTCAGACTTCACAGGCAATCCAATAGCAAACAACCAATCCAGTGTCTGCTGAGGTGAGGCGCTTTGCAACAAACACCAAACAAGTGGGAAGACGTCTAGCCTTTTTTCCAGTGTCTGTTAACCATTTACAACTATAAAGCACTTTTCTTTTTCACTGAAAATCTGCTAAATTATGACAGTTTGTGCTATTTAAGGAGATACAAGGTACACTTTGATCATGCTGGCCAGCTTGATTTGCTAGTGGAGAAGGACAGTCTTGTTAATTTTATGCCAACCTTGCGCAACACACACAGATTCAAATGTTCACTATTCTTTTAGTAACTTAATTTCTGCTCTCAAAATTTAACATATCTGGACAGTTTTCAAGCAAGCGTGACACATTTTATGGCCCTATTGACTTTTACCATAGCAAACAATTATAATCACCATTTTATTCTGTAGCAGCCAAATGACCGCAGCATAAGGTTCTGTGATTCACAGCCTCTTTTATTTAACCAAGAACCATGTCTGGTGGACTAAAAATCTACCCACCACTGCAAATATTTGGCATCATTTAGACAGTGGTGGGTGCTGATTTGCCACTTTAGTCCCATGTACACCCAGGAGCTGATGTCCCAACAAGCTCTTACACTTTGCAGCTTGGCACAGAGCAGAAGGACAGTACATTTTGTGGGAAGCCATCCTGCATATGGTCTCACTTACAGTATAAGTAAGTTAACACGTTCATGCATGACATCCTAATGAGCCTAGCCTGTGTGTGTGTGTGTGTGTGTGTGTGTGTGTGTGTGTGTGTGTGTGTGTGTGTGTGTGTGTGTGTGTGTGCGTGTGTGCGTGTGTGTGTGTCTGCATTAAGGTGTTAGAGCAGTTCAGCTGTGCTGTGTTCGGTTGGCTGAGTGTACATTGGAGGTGTTTGTCAGTGATGGGTGAGTCACACACAAGGACAGCAGTGACTCAGTGTGCTGTGTAAAGCAGTGGTGACTGATATAATATGATGTGATCTGCATATGTTTGCATGCGATCCATGGCTGAAGTATTGGGTGGCTTTACAGGTGACGTGACAAGACGTTTTCTGCATAATTTAATGGCTGTGTGTTTAGTATGTAAACAAGGATATCAAAAGAATGGAATATGCAATGTGTGCAGCATGTGATACCGTGTGTGTGTGTGTGTGAAAGACAGAGAGAGAGACTTTGACAGAGAGGCAGCTGTCTCTAACCAGCAGGCTAATCAAAGTGGATTGGGGTAGCAGTTTTGATGTGGAGCTGTCACCCAATCAGAGCTCATCTCCTTGTTAATGAACATGGACTGGAGAAAGGGAGCTGACAGAGGCAGCGGGCATGAAAAGGTCAGCTTTACAGCCTGCACGGCGTGTGTGTCACAGTGTGTTGTTGTGTTGGCTTGTTGGTGTAACTTTCTGACACATGGCTCTGTGGCTGTGGAGGCAGCAGGCTGCTTTCCTGGGCTCATTTCCATGCAAAGGATGTGATTCTGATGTGTGTGTGTGTGTGTGTGTGTGTGTGTGTCTGATTTCATCTGGGTCTGTTGGTAGTATAGTGATCAGCATACACACACACACACAAACAGGAAGTGAGCAGTGAAACCGCACAGTAAAGAACTCAGAAGCGACGTCCCAACTTAATAGATCGGCTGCTTGCCTTGCCCTTCAGCCACCCCACCCTCCCCTTTATTTACAGCGCCGATGAAAACGACACTCAGTGGACCTCTAATGGCTTTTTTATACACTTATCCCCCCCCAACACACACACACCAGTCGACCTCTTTGTTGTTGATGTAGTTAATTTGGGGTGGATAATGAGTTACTGCTATCAGCAGCCAGGGCCACGCTGCCTCTTGCCTTATCCTGAGCCCTGGTGTCACAATGTCAGCACTCCCAATGTCAGGGGAATGACAGCCACACTTTATGGGTCCCACAGGAAGGGAGCAAGGTTTTCACGCACGTGCCCTTCATTAAAAAGCAGTGTGCATCTGTGTATTTGCATTTGCGGTGTTGTGATGTGCCCGCTTCAGACAGTGTGCAATCACTGACTGATCTCTCTCAGTTCTAACTGCTTTCCCTGCAGCTCAGTTAAGCTGCAGAATTTATCATTGCCCTATAATATTAAGGTTAAATACATACACACACATTCACACACACGCACACACACATCAAATGCAAGCATTCATTTAAATGGAAAAGCATGCACAGTGAGAAGCTCAAAATGTCAGTTCAGAAGGGTACATAAAACTGTTATGAGCAATAAAAACAATAAGAAACTTTCTGACTGACTTCCTCTAAAAACTGCTATAATGTAGTTAGCCACTCTCCTGTCATGCCACATTGGTTTAAATGAAATTTGAACACTGCAGGATGAGACACTGAAGACAATGGGGTGCCAATTACGTATGGTTTGTTTCATATTGGATTATTTCTATTCTATATTTCTCCGTCTGTCTTCTTTGCCAGAGTGTAACACAGTCACTCTGACAGGATTCAGGAAGAAGTGATTCTGGATGAGACTTAGTCAGAGGAAAAGGAAAATGTACCTTTAAAATGATTAGTGGGGTGTGTTTTGTTTTCTTTCTTTTTTTTTTTTTTTGTTCAACATGCATGGAGCCTGTTCAGCTCTCTATCAGGTTAAGCTGTTTACATGCACCTTTGTTACCTTGTGATTGAGAGTCCTGTTGCCACAAATAAACCAACAGACATGCCTGAACAACCAACACAATAATGTTCTCAATAGTAATCTGTACAGCCATTTTAATAATCCTTACAAATAATCTGATGTTTAAACCAGAGTATACCAAAGATTTGGCAGGCAACAAGACCATTTCAGAACGCTGCCTAGAAAAGTTGCAGCATTATAAACTCCTTAATCTAAGCTGGAATCAAACCGGTGTTATATAGTGTCTGTTCCTCAGTATCTACAGACTGGAGGTCGCCTGTGCAGTGTTATCATTAGGTGTTCCCCTCGTGAAAATGCCCTGTTTTGGTAGTTGATGTTTGATAGATATTTCATTTTGTTTACCTCCACACCAATGTGGACAGATATGTGTGTCTGGATGTGAGATGCTAAGCTGCTGTCATGGGAAGTCGGTCAGCGGAATTTCCCTCTTGTAAATTTCTAACCATGGCGATAACACAGCATTCACAGGCCACACCATGAATGCTGTGTTCACCGGTGTCATATTCATGTTTTCAGGAGGCCCTTAATATTCTCCATACCCAATTTATATTCAAGTAAGTACAGTGATTAATATATTTGCATTTAATGGTTGTAGATGTGTGATGTCATGCAATTTGTGCTGTCTTTTGTATCAATTAATCAATCAATCAATCTTTATTTATATAGCATCAAATCACAACAAAGTTATCTCATGACGCTTTGCAGGTAGAGCAGGTAAAGACCACACTCTACAAGTTTGTACTTTTGCAGTTTACAGAATTCCTTGAAAAAAAAGAAGACAACAGTATAGCTTTCAACTTTATTTAAGCCTCTGTCTTTCAACAAGCCTGTCATCTGTCAATGTGTGTACGGACACAACAAGGATAGAATAATGGTGATTACTCTTCAGTCAAAAATGCATATGTATATGTAGCTATGTAGCTATGTATGTATATATATCAGTATGGTTCAGCCAGGTTTAGCAGTGAAACACAAGGAATTCTTGGCATTTTGTGGTGCACGTGTGCCCTGTGGCGTCACATTTAAAAACAAAGGTATATTGTTTCTGCCTCTAAATGAAAATGATTTCTCTAAATGACGTTGACATTCTAATGTATGGAAATACTATGTGATTTATGCATAAACGGGGAAGGGGAAGCAGCAGGGTGACAAGGACATGATGCTCGTTACAGCGCAGTGACTGAACACAGAAGACTGATGGATATGCGGTGGCAGATTAGTCATGTCTGCATTAATCTGTTTGCTCTGTGTTCACACCACCACAGCAAAATGATATAAATCAGGGGACTTGTTCGTATTCGAGGAAGACTGAAAAATGAGCTGGATAAAGTAACTGACAGCATCGCATGTTAACCCGTCAACACATTCAAAATATGTGATTTGTCACTCTTTACTTAGACGCTCGAACATGATGAAAACACACACGCTGCCCCACATCTCAGGACCAGAGTCACTTTATTCAAACACAGTGAAGGTACAGGGAACCATCTGATGGAGAAATGTAGAGACTACTAGCACTGACACACCATTCACACAATGCAAAATGGACAGAAGAAGACACAGCAGACATAAGGGTTATGTGTTTCTGTTTGCCTACAGGAAGATGGTGAACAGGGAATGGAGTGCATCCGGGTTCATGCTCCTGTATCAGCATGCATCTGTCCTGCTGTGTCCAAATTCCACGAGATTCTGATCAATACCTTTGATCTCCTGTGTTGAAGTGAAAAGACACTTTCCCAGTCAGCATAAATAAAGTGTGACGTTTTCCCTGTGGGGATTAATGCATTCCATGCAATTCTATCCTATTCATCTCGCTCTCCCAATTCAAGCATTCGTTTCTCTGTGGTTCCTGTAAGAATCCTGTTGTAGATAATATCGACAATGCTCTCATACAGCTGACAGCGGTGTTGTAGCCTGCAGAATTCATTGGACAGGCACCTTCTGGTGTGGTTTTCTCTGAGCTTTGCACCTCTGCTCTGGGGGCTTAAGTTAGATGTGTCTTCTGTTTCCTTATATTTTCATCACAGGTAACACGTTTAGGTCAGGGACTGGGTGTTTTTGGTGTCAGTTTCATTATACAGTATACATGCGCGTGCGGGAACTAGTTTTTGCCAGGGGGTGCTGCGTATGGGGGGCGGGGGGGGATAAGTCCGCGTGCCATTCGTGTACGACCGGGGTGGTAGGGGGGTGGGTGGACGCATGGAGAAAAATCATTAAAACTCAACATATCTCTATTTTTTGACATCAGATGAAGACATGCCTCCAGTTTGGAGATATGTATAACTCACTGAAGTGTGTTGTTTTATTTTCTGGAGGCATTTATTCATCCGGTGTCAAACGACTGAGATGTGTTGTAATGTATTGTAATGAGTTTCTTCATTGACTCCATTGACTTCACTGACTCCAAATCAACTGCCTCCAAAGTGAGATTCAGTGATTCAATGACCTCTCCATCGTTTTCCTCTCCTTGGGTCCTGCAAGGGAATGTGCGCACATGAGGATGATGAGGCGACCACACAGGGATGCGTTGCCACAGGGGCGCCATGGTTTTGTTGGCGCGGCATGCGTCAGGTGATGCGTCTCGGCGCAATTGCCCCTCTGCACGCGTTTTACATGTTTTTCGTTTTCCTTGCATTAGGTGCAGTAGATTAATACTCCCCCTGTCCACACCCTAAGTGACAGCCACAATCAAGTCATTTTCTTTTGTGTAAAATTAATTGACATTTATTCCACCCCTCCTCAGCTGGGGGTGCTGCAGCACCCTCAGCACTACCCTTCCCGAGCCCTTGACAGTATAGCAAAGCTTCTATGACCTTGGTGCCATAGACAGGACGCATGTTCAACTGATCCCACCAGCCGAAAACAAGCATGTGTTTCCAAACAGAAGCCATGTAAACAGGCGTTTATGTCACTAGGGAAAATGTAGTGTGTTCATCCTCATATGGGCGCTAAATTTGCAAGACCCAGTGTTAAATTCAATTTAGTTTTAGTCTTAGTCTTGTGTCAAATTACTAGTTTTAGTCATATTTAGTCAACTTGTATTCTTTTTTGTTTAGTCACATTTTAGTCAACGAAAAGTCTTGGCATTTTATTCTAGTTTTAGTTGACTAAATTACAAAGTATTTTAGTCTAGTTTTAGTCGATAGTCTTTTTTGAGTCTTTGACCTGCATCATGTTGGCTTTTTTAATTGAACAATATGTTAAATTATTATTATTATTTTAAAAATGTAAATTGATTATCAAACAGACCTAACAATTCAGCTACCAATGAATGAGCAGTAGCCTAGAATGCATGTGATAACATAGATTGAAAAATAAGCCGAAGTGATACCTCTTGTATGAATAGACAAGCTAAGCCAGTGTGCTGCTGTTAGCCAGCGAAAATAGACCGGAGTGGCAACTCTTCGCTTTGTTACACAATCTATGTCAGTGCGCTGCCTCACTACATTTCAGACAGCGCTGGGGTGTGTGCTCCTCAGTCAGACACACACACACACACACACACACACACACACACACACACACACACACACACACACACACACACACACACACACACACACACACACACCGGCATGAGCACACAGCAGCGCAGGAGGAGAAAAACTAACCCGCATCCAATAAATGCACTTTTTGGATTGTAATTTAAAAGTCTATGACGAAAAAGAAAAATGTCCCGGTTCTCCCAATGTACAGTCCAGGCCTGTCTTACACCACTGGACGATATGCAGCGTTGTGTTCAAGTGCAACTCCAAAAAGGAGGACAAATAAGCGTCCGGCTTGAGACTGCGCAGGACGCCGGACAAGACATTTAAATTCCGGCATGTCCAGCCTAAATCCGGACGTATGGCCACCCTACCCACAACCCCCAGCAGCAGCAGGAAGCCCTCACCCTGGCACCACATTGTAAGGAGGACTACAGTTATACAAAAATGACTTATTCAAAAAAGCGAGTCAAACTGTATCTGGTTCGCACTCAAACATTTCTAGCGTACAGTGTAAACGTGGCCTGGTGTATTTTATTTTTCTCTCTATGGCCTCTCCGCTGCTCTGTAATACACAAACATAAAACAAGAGAAGAAGAAGAATATTTACATTTTTAATCCAATCAAAGAGGACGTCACACAATTCAAATACATACAGTGTACTGTACATCAGTCAATAAAACTGTTTCATTGCTGTGTGTTGTGTTGCCTGTTTGAACTGACTGCGTGCATCTGCAAACATGTCCGAACCAGTGAATAAGAAAACAATGCGCATGTATAGTCTATTCTCACGCTGTCTTCAATGGGCATCATTTAGGCACAGTGCTTCTCTGCCTTTGTGGGTTGGCTTCCCGACTCGGGAATATCGGGAATCCCGACAGGCCATGAACCCCCCACAAGGTCTCGCGATGCTGTTGTCACAGGTGCACAGTGCTTTTGGCTAGCAGCGAAGACGGAGATTTACCAGTAAAAGGCTTTCTAACTTGATATTTGAGGAAAAAAACGTAATTTTAACTTGGAAAACCATCACCTGACCTCAAGGATTTAACCCAAAGGAAGGGACTAACATTGTGAGGACTTTTCAAACGGAATGGTACAAAAAGAAAGACTGGGTTGTGTGGATGTAATCAAGCTAGCAAGTTGTTGTGCTTTCCGAGTCTCCTTTTCCCGGCGGTCGCGGCAGCGTCTGGGTGGGAGAGGCTGACTGCGACCTGCACAGCCCACATCCGCTCTCAGATCAACCTGAACACCCTTGGTAAGAGCCGGACAGGCACAGCGCTGGATTAGCAGCTAAAGCTCCACATCAAAAGGTAAAAGCTAACAGGGATATTTAAAAGTCTCTCTCTCTCTCTCTCTCTCTCTCTCTCTCTCTCTCTCTCTCTCTCTCTCTCTCTCTCTCTCTCTCTCTGGTTTTAAAGTCTTCCTATGTTGTGCTCATATGTGAGTGACACAGTAGCTTTTTAGGCTTTTCAGACTTAGTTTTGCTTAGAGTTTTGCTTAGAATGGTGTGTGATCCGAGCGGGCGGTGTTTAGAATGTATAGTTGTTGCTCTTATAGACTGCACTGGAGCTGGAAGTCCTGTGTTGTTGAGATTCAGCTGATTTCTTGTTGTGATCTTGTGTTTGGGCGCTCCTGGGCTGTAAATCCTGCAGAAATGCAGGTGAATGTATGTCTCAGATAATTCATTGGCAGTAATTGTGCGCGCGCTATAATCCGCCGACGTCAGTAACTACATTTTTGACAGCGGCAGCTTGATTGACTTTGCAGTGGTTTTAATATTGAGTTCTACTTAATATATATTTTTGTATGCATGTACTATGTGATTTAAGCTCTGGTTGATCGTGCCTACCCAGCCACGGACCTCACTGCGCGTTAATTCATGATATACATTGAAACGACAAGTCCAAAGGATTATTATTTTTTTTTAAGACACATCAATCTTGGTGATGGATTTGGGGCATGTGTGTGTGGGTTAACGGGAACGAGCCAAACGTCTTTTTATTTTATTTTTTTTTTTATACCGTAAGTGTTGCGATATAGGGGCATGGATGAGGTGCACGGAATAGAGGCACTGTGAATGAGCTGAACACACAGCACGGCACTTTTTGGCCCCCCACTACTTAAGTGAATCTAGCGCCCCTGCATCAATGCTGTACTTTTCAGCTAAACTGTGTTAAGACGGAAGAGGAGGAGGAAGAAGACAGAGAGAGAGAGAGAGAGAGAGAGAGGAGCACACACCAGATCAGAGTGGTGAAAGAGAGATTTGCAAATTGCCCCTCTTTGTATTACCTGCTGATAAACAGGTGTCAGGTCCAGAGGCTGATAGTCAGTATGAGTCAATAGATAATCAGTATTGTTTGACTAGACAACAACAGTGATGCCAGAACAGGGTTAGACCGATGCAATGGAGGTTCAGTTACTCAGCAGCTTCAGGGGTGTCAGTACTTAAAACTCAGTGAAACGTGGCTCACCTGGTGTTAGCAGCCTAAAGTTTTAGTATCCCATGATGGTCCAATTGATGTATGAAAATGTTTCAGTGGCTTTCCAATGTGTCATGAATAAAGTGATGAGAAAAAGTCAGAATATTTTCAATTTTATGGAAGTTATTGGCAGAAAATACCACATTTAAAGAAACTGAACATTGGCCTCTTTAATCCAAAAGTTTATTGGTATGCCGGTATCAGGCTTTAAAAATCTGTACTGATCCAGCCCCATCCAGCTGTGTAACCTTCATTTCTCCCCTTCTGTTATCCTCCATGCTTTCCCGTTATTTCATTGCCAATTATGCCAGTGCATGCTTTTATTGTGCCAGTGCCTTCCACACCTGCAACATGCACAAACACCATTTACACATGCACACACACACGTATACAGACACAGACACACACACACACCACACACACATTGCCCAAACGCAGGGTGCTCCTTAGACAGCAACAATAATGAGGACGTCGTTAATTTTGCCCAAACGAGCAGCAGGGGCCCTTAGTGATGGCTAGTAATTAATTAACAGCTACATTGTTTCTTAATTAGCCCCACATGAAAGGAGAAAGGGGGTGGGGGGTGTACTGTGGTGTGTGTGTGTGTGTGTGTGTGTGTGTGTGTGTGTGTGTGTGTGTGTGTGTGTGTGTGTGTGCACGCGTGCGCGTGTAGGGGAGATAGAGATTGACTATGAATATGCATGCTGAGCCTACAGCAGCTGATGATGTAATAACTGTCATATGTGTGTGTGTGTGCAGCAGCTGATAATGTGATAAGTGCTTTATAATGTCATAACCTGTCAGATGTGATCTGTTGATGTAACAAACTTCTGGATAATGTAACATCATCTGCTAACTGATACTGTAAAAAGTAAAAAAAAAAAAAAAATCACCTTAAAGGGACAGTTCACCCATTTTGAAAAAGTGTGCTGTTATTTCACTTCCCCCCTTAGCTGTTATGTAGGACAGTTGTGGTGCTATCTTCCTAACTATTTTCTGTGTGCACTCAGTAGTCGTATGTGTATTTTAGTTTTGGAAAACGACACTTGTAAAGTGACACTAAACCCTTCTTGAATGGATTAAGGCATTCATCATTGTCATGTTACTACTACATAAATGAAAAAGACAAAACAATACAGATGTGGGGGTGTTGGCTTTCATGGGTGGGGTAGTGAGCTTGAGTTGC
Organism: Myripristis murdjan; assembly: GCF_902150065.1. NCBI lineage: Eukaryota > Metazoa > Chordata > Actinopteri > Holocentriformes > Holocentridae > Myripristis > Myripristis murdjan. The sequence continues at coordinate 27,904,282 of NC_043997.1, forward strand.
TAAACCTCCACCGGTAGATGGACCAAACAAACCACATCCTCCCACTGAGTTGGGTTGGGTTTTTGCTTTTGCTGCATCAAAGCTGCCTTTGGACACTTTTGCTTTTAGTGGAGGAGAAACAAAAAGCTAGAGCAAACAAAAAGCATGAGCTTTTGCCTCCTTGCAGCTCCAAAGACAGCAGCTACGGTCTAGTGCCACCAACAGCCCCAGTGGGGCATTTGCATTCAAAATAAAATTTAAAAACAAAGTCCTGGAAGTCTTCCTTGATGTCAATCTATAAGTGATGCATCTTTGAATTAAGCAAAATAGTTAGCAACTAAGCAGACCAATGCGTATCGACTCTGAGTCTTCTTCAGGGTCTGACAAACACATATTTACCAGAAATTACATACCAGTTGTGGATGGCATTTCACCCCATAATCCAAAGCTTTGTACTTAGTCAGAAGAGGGCACCAACCCAATACCTTTGCCCCTATATATGCTTAATAGCCAAGGAAAACAATTACCACAAAGCATAAACACCTTACCTTTTATCTTTTACCTGGCCCACTAAGAGTACCTGTTGTATGAGCCACTAGAGCCATGCAGCGCTTCCTTCTCCTTTAGTAAGTAAATTTTAAAACATTTTTTTCACGATTTCCAGATGATGCTAATGCTAAGTGGGAGCCGCTGATAGCAAACTGTGTGTGGTCATGTCTTTGCTCAGCGTTCCCTTGGTGATCAACAGATGCTGAGTCTGTTTGCTCTCATGAATTCTAGCATGGACAGTTTCTGTTAGATGCTGTTGCAACTGTTCTCCAACATGAAAGCTTTACTGTTAGGAAAGTTAAATTAGTTCAGATACTGTTAGGGTTAGGTCTTGGTTATAGGGTTGGATGCAAAAGTGTGAAGTAGGATTTTTTTTTCTTTATGAACCTTTACTTCAGTTTTCCCACATCTTCCATTGCAACAAACCATTTTGCAAATCATGTGGGAGAAGGAAAGATTGAGGGATCAAATTAGAATTTTTGGTTGAAACACCTGCCCCATAATGTTCAGCTTCTGATAATTTGCTGTGAAAGGAAACATTTCCCCAGGGACTATCTTTAGGGCAGAGAGACTGAACACTAATGTGGACAGCTTTAAGGTGATGGAATACAAGTTTGTAGAAAGTTTGAAGATTGTTTTCACATCATGGTGGAATGAATGGAATTGAATGACTGGATACAAGGTCGGAAAAATAGTATTGGTGTTCTAAAATACAGCTGCTTGCTTTGGGAAAAGATTAGCAGAAATGTTAATTATATTTAGTAGATATTACACTAAACTTGCAAAATCCCCGGTTCTTTTAAGGCTCTGTGCTCATTTCACCTTTCACCTGTCTGTTTGACCATGTGACCAGCTGGTCTACCAGCTCCTGGGCTGCTGTGCTGACATTGATCTTGACCTCTGACCTCTCTGTGGTGGCTGAGGGAGAAAATAATTTCCCTTTTGTTGTAAATAATATCTGTCATTGAACAAAATAACACTGTAAGCTGCAATAATCTTATTTTCCTGTGCCTCTTCCTCAGTTTGTTTGGTAATAACACCAGCATGAGGAGTGACAGGCTGTATAATGCCATAGGTTATTATAAGCTTGTGTGATGGCTGTGTGTGAATGTAAGCTGTGGCTGTAATCCTCTCTGCTGCTCTGGCAGTCGCAGGTCAAGGGACACCACACGAATGCTATCATATGATTTAATCAGATAGAGAAGTGTGTGTGTGTGTGTGTGGGGGGGGGGGGGGGGGGGGTGGTTATGCTGGTGCAGTTGTTAAGCCATAGAAAATGAATAAAACACTATGAATAGGCTTTTGTGAGATGATACAATTAGAATGGAGAGTATCTCTTCTGTTCTGCTAATACACTGTGTTGTGACACAGGGGAAAGTGTGCATGTCATTTCATACAGCTCATAGGGCAGTAACAGTATTGCTGTGGTCAGTTATGATCTATGGAACAGGAGCACACAACTGACAGGGACACCTTTGCATGATTAAAATCCTGAAAAACAGATTGGGTTTAACTGGGCGGATTCATCACAGGCTTTGCTGGATTATTCATGAAGCTACAGGGAGCTGTGTAGACACAAAAATACTGTGTGGTGTTATATACACTTAAGCATTTTGAAGAACTTACAGTATTATCCCTCTAATGAAGCTTCTCATGGACCAAGAGTAATGTAGATTTTGAGGCAAAATAACAGATTTTACAGTTTATGTCATTGTCTACTAGGGATGGGGGGAAAAAATTGATACATTTGCAATTTTTTTTCTTTGACCATTTTTATATTGCCATACTGACCCTGAATTCATATTTGAATATTTGAATATCTTTCGGTTGATTTTAAGGCTTATTTTTATATTATTTGAGGTGGAAATGAATGTTTCTGTTATGAACCAAAGATATGCTTCTGGGAGTATCATGGGAAATCACACAGATGATTGTGAGAATTAAAGATTACAAGAAGAAAATATGGCACGCAAACAAACATACAGCAGAGTTTTGTATGTATCTTCACAGTTTAAATCCAATGTTTGGAAGAATTTTGGCTTTGATACTTTAGACAGTCAGGACAAGTTAGAGGTGAGCACTGCTGTATGCAAACCTAAGACTACAAAAACATGAAGACTAAAATGTTTTACGGGGCTCTCTCTACCATTGACGATTGGTTCTCTATGCTGTGGAAAAGGAAACAAAAGGCTGTCCCTGAACTTCAGAGGTTCTGACAAGTCCCACGTTTCTATTGCTATTGGAAATATGATTCAGTTTCTCATCGTAGAGCGTTTTAAATTTGCAGGAAATCGAAATGTTAGATCGAAAAGCTAGTATTGTGTCATGAATGGAACAGAACTGAAAGGTCCATGCTGATTCCCATGCCTGCTGTCCATATTTCATTGAATCAGTTCATGGTTGCTTGGTCTTGGTTCACATCACACCGTGAAGCTGTTTTCATCGCCTTTTTCTCTCCACTCCACTCCATCTCTTCTTAACCTTGACCCTTCCAGTACAGGAGAGGCTCATCCACTATCAAAGGCAAAAAGATGCTCTAGACCTCATTATTAATTATGTATACAACTCTCATGCAAGTCTTATCTGGACGTAGAAAAGATTAATAATGGATCAGCATTGTAATTACATGACAGTAGTCACAGATCTCCTCTGTCCTCTCATTTTCTCTGTTATCTGTATTTCTATAGACCGCGGAATCAATTGATTTTATCCTGTCCTCTCTCTTCTGTCACTTTCTCTTTGTCTCTGCCTCTTTAGGTTTAATACAATCTGTTCTCATCAATGTCAGGTTTTATTTGGTATACATGATGCTGCTGTGGAACAAAGCAAGGCCCTCTGATGCAAATGTGTGTGTTGAAGTGTATTCCCCCCTCTGTTGGATTCAGATCCTTTGTTTCTGTCTGGTTTTCTGTCTGCTGCTTGTTTTCAAATCAGAAAACAAGCACCATCAAATCTTAACCATCCTGATGAATCTTGTATATGTATATGTATATGTATGTGGTCTTTAAGATTTTGTTTTGGAATCTGAAATTATTCACTGATTTGTTGTATTAGTGCCTAAAATTGTCATATGATGTGGCTTGAAAGTTATGGTATATAAAATGAAAATGGAGAAAACTTTTCTCAAGTAACTCAATTTATCATAATTCTTCATCATTACTCTCTTGAGAACCAGCATGTCCTTGTGTAAATCCACTACATTTTGTATTATTTTTCTAAATTATCGCGCAAAGTAGCACATCTATCCTCAGTCTTTCAATATATTTTAGATTAATTCTGACAAACGCTGTTCTAAATCTAAAAAAAAACGCTTGTGACTCTTGCTGATGCTATTTTTCCATATGTTCCACTGAGATTTTTAGGTATCATCATGAGCAAAGCCTTTTTATTTTCACGGTGTTGAATGTCACAGCAAATGACACTGTGTCCCACCACAGGATGAGCTGCACCACATCACAATTTGTCAGTGCAAAAACGCAGATTTTTCAGTTCAAGAAAAGTCCCACAAAAATGTGGAACATTGTGCCACTAAACACTGGACAGCAAACATTCATTTTTAACACATTTTATTTTTCAGTTTTCATTTTAATTGATTTCATTTATTACAAATATAAAATAGTAAATGTGTTAAAAAGCAACTCAGTCTTGTTCTGTCAGCTGAAGACTTGGTGTCTGTGTGATGAGCTGCACCAACTGATCCAGGGTCTGACAGACAGACTCTCCCCATCCCCCTCTACTCTCTATTCCCCCCTCCTCCTCTCTCTTTCTCTACCTTTCTTCTTGTCTTGTTCTCCTTTTTCTTTTTTCTATGTTTCCTCTCCTACCCTGTCTCCTCCCCATCCGTCCTCTCTCCTCCTCTTCCTCTCCTCTCTTCTCTCCTCCTCTACTCTTTTTCTCTCCTCTCCTGTCCTCCTCACCTATCTTATCATCTCCATCCTCATAAATAAGCCAGTCATATTTTAAGAGCGTGGCAAACTGACTGCATGGCATAGGTTCTGATATTCCACAGACAATTTGATTGAGATGATAGAAAATGCAATCTGATTTCTTTAGCGAGACCAAGGTATTTTTCTCTCCAGCTTGTTGCATGCAGTTCACCTGCAGCTCCTCCCCACCATAAATCCCCATGATCTGCCTCACATATGGTTTGTCATCATATTTAACATTAAAAAACTGTCCCTAGATGTATATTCCTGCTCATCTGAACTTGTCTCGAGGTCGGGTTCACAAGATGTGACTTCTTCTGTCTGGACATGGGGCAGTGGCTTGACTGAGCACATGGAAGGACAAAAAAGGACAAAACATACATTAAACTTAGCTATTAGTTATAAAATATAGGAATAAATTGTTAGCTAAAATGAATCATTATTCTGTCAGTATGAAAATACAGTTCATATCATATGGTGTGACAAATTGATCATATGGAGTGACATGCAAAACCTGTCACACCATATGATGCAGTGTCACACCATATGAGGTTTCATGCACTTAGCAGAACACTGGGCCTTGAGGTTGTATGCTAGCATGCCAACAGCACACTCACTGCAACATAGTAACTTAGCTTTAAATGTAATTATGGTAAAAAGGTCATTTATCTTTGACATTTTTATATAAAACGCGTCACAACAAAAGGCACTGGAAAAGGGTTCTGAAGTGGGAGTGTCAAAAAGATTTGATTTGTTGAAAAAATGCTCAAGATGCATTTATTTTTCTTAGTTTTATTCAAGTTTAAACTTTGTGAAACGTGCTTCAAGACAGTAACACCATATAAGTTTTTTTTTTTCATGTTTGCTTGAAGCACATTGAGTGGAATGCTGCAGTGTATTGCTGTTTGCTCTGTTTTGACTGAGCAGCCAGGTGTTCTGTGTGGGGCATGGCCTCAGGTCAACCAGGATTCATGGAGGTGAAGGCTCGGCTAGAGGGTGGTGCACTTTAACTTTTCATGCATTCTTGGAAGCGTATTCCAAAATCAGCAGATTGATAATAAAGGCTCTATAGAGCAGGAGTTTCCAAGCTTGCAGGTTCCCCAAGCAGCCTTTCATTAAGACATCGATCGCCAGCTGATTTTGTCATAGGGATCCTCATATTAAAAAAATGTATTTTGATTTGTGATGAATTGTTTAGCTCTTTAGCAAAGAAAGTTACAACCCCCCCCCCCACCCACCCACACACACACACACAAAAGTATAATATAATATAATATGATATAATTTATGTTTATTGTTAGATTTCTTGTGTTTAGAGTTGTATTAAGCAATATTACATGCATAGTAGCGTAAAAAAAATCATTCAAAGCAGCTTACCATGTTGCTGAAAGTCTGCAGCTTCACCACACTTCACCACAAGGTCAGAGCTGTCTCTGACGACAGTCCAAGTAATCCAGCAGGAGCCTTGTGAGATCAAGTGAAATGTATCTGTCATGCCCATCCCAAAAACACATTGTTTCGCCTTAACTTTCAGTTTGGTTTAAGCAATTTGCTGTGAACCCAGAAGCAAGACTGAGTTTGAGCTCTCAACACCCTCTAGTGGTCAGATATCATTTAGTGCACCTATAAATAATTGTTAAAGGCATGTGACACAGCCTATTTGAACAGTTGGGGAAATTGAAGGTGGGGAGATTAAAAATGATCTTAAATATTTTTTGTGCTGTAATAATTTCTAGTGAATTGAATCATTGTGAAACTGAACTTTTTCTCATTTTGCTGAGGACCACTTGGAAGTAGGGTGTGGATACCCAAGGCCAAAATTGAGAAATTATTTTAGTGAAACTCTGTGTAAAAATGATGGACCTACTGTCTGTTCTCTCTTTGGAAACACACCTTATAAATGACTGAACACCGGCAGTGCCTGCACCCTGGCGTTCTGAGATCTTTCACCATTGATGGGATTCAGTGTTAAATATCAGTATCACAATATCACAGTATCTCCCTTCCCTTCAGCTTCCTGGTCTTTGCTCCCACAATGCTGTCTGCTACAATCACCTCAGCCAGATGAGAATCTTTGAAATGAAGCCTGTCATAGTGGCATGCAGCCATCTGACAGCCCACCTCGCCAGACGTTGTCCCATGAGCCCCTTTGATTCAAGAAACCAGTTAATGAGTTACACAGAATAACAAGATCAGCGACAAACTCTCTGGTCTTTGGTGGAGACGGCAGCAGCAGAAGAAGAACAACAACAAATACAGGCTGCCATGTGAGCCAACGCTATTTGTACTTAGAATAGATAGGGAAGGGGGGAGGAGGGATCTTTGAAGGTTCTTTGAAACCAGCAGTGCAAGTTTACAAAAGGTGTTTGCTCATCACTGAAAACTCCGCCAGGAATTGTCTTTTCACTCTATCATCTCTAAGGTCTTGCATTTTTATTCTCTTTCCATTTCCGTCCTCAATCTCAGACTCACTTCGCCACGCTCCTCTTCTCTTCATCTTCTCTTCTTTTTATCTTTTCTGTGGTCTGTGGTAAGGATGCTCTGTTTTTCATCAAGCCGCCATGGTCATCACAGGTCACAGGTTTGTGCAGGAATACAGGCGGTGAGACACCTACCTTCATCCAACAGTGCTGTCATTACCTCTGTTATGAAGGGGCACTACAACCGTGTCAGTTTCAAAATGTTTTCTATGCAGTTCTGGTGAGAATCAATTTGAAAAGATAGAAAAAGTGATCTGAGATGCCCAGTTTATGGAAGGGATAATCCACGACGAGGCTGTCTGTTATGGAAAAATAATGACCGACACAGAGGTGCCTTGTATGACTGACTACTTTCTATATATGCAGCTAGCTTGCTAACACATAACACACAGGAGCAAGACTTTCTTTGTTGAAGCACATTCATTTGGAACGAATAGATGCGTTGAGGAGGTCTAGCTTGACAACAACCTTGACCTTGTTATTTCTGAATAACAAACTGCAGAATGCTGTAACTGACCAATTACAATCAAGTATTGAATATAGCCATGTAATAATATAGTATAATGTGCATGTATAATGGTGCATGTTTTTAAGCTCCGACAGTGATGCTTATGTAAAGCTCCTAAACACCCACTTGATGATTCCCATAAGTGATAACTTGGATTCTTACCCATATAGTGGTATTTGGTGCTCCATGCAAATGTAATACAAGTAAGTTTGGTCCTCCCCACCACTATAACGAGAGTTTTACTGGGAATGTACCGCTCTAAAATGTATGAAGTAGATATAAAGATAGATATAGATATCGTGGCAATACAAAAAATGTTTTGAAGGATGCATAACAACATGTTTGGTTTCACTTTCAATACTCTCCCTAGCACCCTTGTTTCCAAAATGGTGAAACTGTCTTCTGCCCATAGCATTGCCACCATATCACCCCGTAGGTTGAATATGGGACCGGGGCACCGCTGCATGGTCCTACAGCAGAAACAAGGATTCATTTGTAGCCTTGATTCTCCTCTGATAGTTAGCTCTGGGTGAAGGATGCACACTTGTTGCACAGAACACTTCAGAGCACTTGACAACAAACATTCTGCTGCTTTTCAGAGTTTTTGTTCTAACCTTGATTCTAACCTCAATTCACACTAAAGACCGTAGCCCTGACTTTTTGGGGATATCCCCAGAAAATCAGCGGTAACCTGCTCTGGAGCGTGGTGTAATTAGGTCTGAGATGGGGGGTTCCGATGTTCTAAGTTGCAAGTGTGAAAATACAGTTAGCACAGGGTTATGTCTGGGGTCTTAGCCCAGGGCTAAGTGTAGTGTGAAAATGGATCAAAAGATTGCATGGTCTAAAAACCTCAGTAGGCAGTGTGTTCTTATAAGGACTATCATAACACCTTGTAAAGCTTTATAATCCCTCATAATACAGTCTGCATGTACAGACTGCATATCTGCTGCAAGAATAATACATTTTTCAGAATGAGTAGTCTTTGTCTTTAATCATCTCTGTGTGTGTGATGTTTCAACGTGTGTGTGTGTGTGTGTGTGTGTGTGTGTGTGTGAAGTGTTTTCATGTAATCAGGCAGTAATTACACCATAAATAACCACAAACACCATCCGCCTCGTTGATGAGCCTCGTCATCATCTTTCTGGAGACAGTAGTCATTAGTTGATTGGTGGGTTGTCAGCATTACTTCCTGTTGGAGCTGCTCAGAGAGGGTTCTGATTGGCTGGCATGGTGACAGAGGATAACAGAGGGGATGATGGGTACTGAGGGAGGAGAGGGCTGTGGACGAGCTTTCCAAAAATAGATGTGCACTGACAGGACAATGATGGGCTGTGTGTGTGTGTGTGTGCATTTACGTGGTTGTGTGTGTGTGTGTGTGTGTGTGTGTGTGTGTGTGTTCACTCACTGTGAAATCTTTCATAACAGCAGCACAACTAGCTCCAACCTATCATTAGCAATCTCCACAGTCACAAGGGCTGAGAGAGAGAGAAAGAGAGAGAGAGAGAGAGAGATCCACTTAAAACAAAGACACGAATTCAGCCATTCATTTGAGAAGCAAAACTAATTAAAAGAAAAAAGCAAGCCAAAAAGAATAAATGATAATGCCTTAATCATCATTGTAAAATCTATGGGGAAAACCCCCCAAAACAAAACAGAAAAGTATCCAGTCAGAAACACTGAGTTCCAAATAATCAAATTATAGACCTTCTTTATGGAAAGACATTAACACAACACAAGCATTACATAACAGCATAACAGAAATCAGCTAAGTCTAATTGAAGCATCAGTACAGTCCAACCAATTTTAGGAAAACTGGCATACACCTAACACATCTCATGATGCTTTTGCAGTCACTTTACTTAGCCTCATCTTTGGACCCGTCACTTCACTAATCTTTACAGCAAAATAAGAAACAAACCTTACCAACAAGGTATGCAAGAAAAATTCAAAGGAAATTCCAAATCCTTGAATTAGTGATTAAAGATTACCAGGATGTCACTTACACTCCAATTACAAAAAAACAACTAGCAGACAAAATGGGAAAAAAAGAACACCCAGAAAAGCCTGTGGTACCATTTCCATTTGAAATGAGATGATTAAAGCATACAGAAATGCTATGTTTTTGTTGTTGTTTTTTTTCTTTTTTGTTAAGGTTTTTAAACAGTCATAACGCCTCATACTATACATCTCGGTCTGACCATGTTTGCCCTCCATACCACTGAAGGCCGACCATTCAGTGTGGATGCATTCTGCCAGAAAGTACAAGACGCCTTTTCAATCAAAAAAATTGTGGAATTCTGAAATTCCAAAAATGGCTACTTTATCAATTCCAAGCTTTTTGGACCTTGGTGGTTAAAAAGTATCTGCGTGACCCACAGTCTCAAGATCATAATGGTTTATTGTTCAAATGTTGTTTTAGGCTGTCACTTTGCTAACTGCAGGTTTTTTCCACAGCTATTTGGAACCAAGGACTGACACACCAATCCACACAATCACAAATTTGACCCAAATAATTACAGGCAGTTCTGTGATTTCACAGGTAGTTTTGAAATGGCTGTGAATGAGCTGAGAGACAAATTGAGAGGACCATTTTAATGCAATTAAAATAATCATTGAAATAGACATCCCAATTAAAATTTGGTTACATTTTTCAAATCAGTCAGGGAACTAACTGCTCTACACACAAACACTAAAGGTGCTAACTGGAACCAGAAATGTTTCTTTGGAGTGATGCCATAGAAGAACCATTTTTGGTTCTGCAAAGAACCTTTTAGCAAGAGGTTATTTAAAGAACCATTTATGTCAATGGTTTTTTAAACAACCAAAAGCACCCCAAAGAAAAAAAATGGTTCATGTAGGAAACATAAATGGCTCTTTAAAGAACTTTAGCAAAAATAGATTCCTAGATCCTTTTTTTTTTAAAGAAAGTTCGTTGCGGGCGCCCTGGTAGCTCACCAGATAAGAGCGTGTACCATGTACCAAGGCTGAATCCTGATCTCAGGGTCCTGGGTTCAAATCCAACCTCAGGGCCTTTGCTGCATGTCATCCCATCTCTCTCCCCTGCCTTTCCTGTCTCTTCTACTGTGACTGCCAAATAAGGCAGAAATGCTGAAAAAAAAAGAAAGTTCTTTGTGACCCCAACTGGTTCAGTATAAATGCTTCTGGTTCAGAGTAAATGGTTCTTTGAGCATTTTAAACCAAATGATTGTGGGCAGGTTGAAAAGCAACATGAACGTGTTGGCTGTTTATCAACGTTCCTTTTTACTTCATTCAGTTCCAGATGAGGTATTAAAAATGTCAGCCGTGACGGGCATTTTTCACTGTTTTCTGATGGTTTATAGATCAAGACATTAATCCATTCATTGAGAAAATAATCTGCAGATTAGTTGATAATGAAAATAACTATCAGTTGCAGTCCTGATTTCAACTCTAACTCCAGTAAAAATGAAGAATCTTTGTACTTTAAAGTGCGTGAAGAACCATCCCCTACAAAAAGTGGTTCTTCAACTGGTGATGGTTCTTTGTAGAACCAGAGCATTCTGAAGAACCATTTAAAAAACATTATTTTTCTGAGAGTATATGGCAGTGAATTATGGGGCCCAGCAAACATTTAAAATGTACAAATCCAACATACAACTTAGAAATGACATACAGGATTTAGGAATATATTAGCTAAATCTCCAAAGACAAACTCAATATAATGCCTTCCATGCAGAATTGGGCCAATATCCCTTCCATGAAAAGTTCCTGAAAAATGAGCCATCAGGTTCTATAATCATTTGAAACCTTTTTAAACTATTTGAAATAAACCTGGAAAAGCAGAGAAGTAGAGACAGACCAACACTTTCTACTTCACTGCGAGAAATACAACAAAATTAGTGAAAGTTTTTTTTCCCAAATTTCAACTCTGTCCGAGCAGAAGGATGTATTGTCACTGAAATATGATGAAAATGGGTCAGTATTAACCCATTAACAGTTATTGTAACTGCACAGTTGACGATCAAATAAATAAAAACTTGCCTTCCCTCTCACTGGGGGGCAGAGACAGACAAAAGCATATGAATGACGAAGAGATGGGAATGGACAAAACATGTTGACAGACAGAAAATGCAGAAGAGCCAGGTGAGGTACAAATCACAGCTGGAGTAATGACATGGCAGCATGAAGGGAATACAAATAGTCCGAAAATAGATACTGTATAAATCCTTAAAACATTCAGATGTCTTAAGCCAAGCAAGTAGAGATATTATCATATTCATGATGTAGTTACAGGTCTCTTTTTTCTGCATGTCCACTCTGATTAATACACAACAGGATGAACATTACAATCCGCAGTCTATCTACTTTAATAGACACACCTGGACATGATGTTCCTCAAAGCAATTTTCTGTTGTCCTTTTTGTCTGATTCTGCTCATGACCATCATTAGCTCTCTTCAGTCAGAAACAGGCTGGTTTGCCTGCTTTGTGTCTTTATTTTGGTTGTGAAATTGTTCACTGTGTGAAAAAGGTCTAGATTGTCCATTCAGGCTTTTTGTGACAGTTCAGGCATGTCTGGAGAGGCCTTCTGAAACCTGCAGATATGGTGATCTGGAGAGCACTGGGGGCAGGGAAACACAAGACAATCAAAAAGGGGTGAAAAGGGAGAAAAGTTTTCGTCAGCCCAGCCATCCACAACCAAACTTGGAGCTTTTCCCAGAATACTTTGTGATGATTAAAATCAGATGATCAGCCGCAGGCTGGCCTGAAACTAACTTGTTTGCTCTTGACTTAATTGACTAATTGCTTAGCTGTTTCTTTTTGTTTTGCAGAGTGGGGTGAATTTTTATCGAGTGAAATCAACCCCCCCACCCTTCCCACCCCCGTAGGTATTGATGTCTCACCTTGAGTCACATGCTGCTAAGGAAAAAGTTCATATTGATCCCAAATCACAGGCAGAGGCACAACAATTCATCACCCTGTGGTCCTCCTCATTCACACACCCAGGGTGCTTTGCTGCACAGCACTGGACTCACTGGTGTTATTATAGTACATTCAGATTAGCATTAGGCAGTAAATTGGAAAAAAGAGATGTGCTGATGCGTGTTGTTATTGCACCTTCCAGATGAGGCCACTCCCTCTTTCCAGTCGATTAGCCTGCCGTTTTGTTGTTGGAGGCTGAAATGGAGGATGGCTCCTGTGGGAGAGCCAAACAAAGGCTCTATACTCGCCTCTAAATCATTCATGGCAGCAGTGCTGCCAGGAAGTTTGATGGGTCAGACCCTGACAGGTCGACACACTGACCTCAGCTGCCCTCAGCACCAACACCAAAAATTTCTAATCGTGATTCACTGTGACTAGCAGCTTCAGTCAAATGAAATGAGGGAGCATGACATTAAAGATCAGAAAGACAGACAGACAGGGAAGCAGGTAGATAGATAGACAGAGAGACAGACAGAGAGGCAGACAGAAAGGTGGGCAGACGAATTTCATTAATATGTAATGAACCTGCCTTGTGCCTGTGTGTCTCTGCAGACAAAGGCCAACAGTATTTCACACTGACTGCCTGTAACATGACAAACGGCAGTAATAATAAAATATGAAATGAAGCATGTGAAGTAATAAAAAGTCAATACTTGTTACATAACATAACAGCATTTTTGCCAGTAAAGTGATAACTTGTGACATTATTGACAGTTGTAACTATTTTTTTTGTCTGAATAATGAAATAAAATCAATCAGTAATATCATAACACTTTGAGAGCCTTTAAGTGTCTTGAAGACATAAAACAAGCACTAATGGTACCATTCAGTCACAGTAATGACCCTTTTCAACTACCTGTGCTAATCGCCAACTTTCCATAACTGAGGACAGGCTGCTTAACCTGTTTCAGCACCCTTCTTTCTGCCACATTAGATCAGCATCTAATGCTTTTGACTCTTGAGCGTTGTTCTCTTGGCGAGCAGGGAGTGGCTGTTATTTGTAAAACTGTGCACACAAGGCATTCAACAGAAAATGTATTCTCCTCAAATACTGGAAACATAGCCATGGCTATAACATGCCTGCTCACATGCTCGTTTTAGGACTACAAACTGTAACACTGGCCAGGCTAGTTTAGGTTGAACTTGACAGGTAGTCTAGGCTAACTAGATAACTTGAGGAACATACCACAGACTCTGGGATTCTATCTACAAAATGTGTGTATGTCACCTTTCTGTTAATCTTTTCCCAAAGCAAGCGGTCATATTTTAGAGCAATATAATTTTTCCTCCCTTTTTTCCAGCAATTGGTGTCCATTCATTCCACTATGATATAAAAATGAATCTTCCGAGACTTCAAACATTCTTCACACTACTATTCCATCACTGTAAAATCATCCACATTAGTTTTCCTAAAAGTAGCAGCACTGTTGTGTTAGATATGGGAAAGGCTTGCTTTACACAGTCAGTTATCAGTTCCATGCTTTATGAATGGCGATGACATTGTTAGATGCAGAAGCAGAACATTTTAATAAAAAAATTAAATTTGAACCTCGGGGGATTTTGATTATATGTTGTGAAATCTATAGTAACCCTGTGCGATTTGCAAAATGGTTGTCATGTAAAATGTGGGTAAATGAATACAGCGTTAATACAGTAATTCATCTTTGATTATAAGGAGCAACAGGCTTCATATTATTCGCAGCCCCCTCTCTTCCTCTGTGTCTTTTTCACTGGGCTAATCAAAAATGTGGTTCTTTGAGCCCGCCCACTGAGCTTAAACTCAGCCAATGAGATTGTGTCTGCGTCTGGAGCAGCTCTGCCTCCTCGGAATGTTTCTGCCACTAGTATTCCCATCTGTTTATATTACATTTAAATGCTGTATTTTGTTTACTTCTAGTACATGAATGGCTTTGTCACATTTGCCCTGCTGCTTCAAACTGCCTGCACATCCAACAGAAAGAACTCACTCTGCTGTGCCGTGGATTCAGAAGTGAAGGTTACAGACTGTTGTCTGGGCACAAAAGGCTGTGTGTGTGTGTGTGTGTGTGTGTGTGTGTGTGTTGCCATGGTTGATGTGATATGTTTGTTAGCTAGGATAACCTTCAACTGCTGCCCAGCCAATCGGAACACGCCTGACGTGCTGGCTGGCTCATTTCTGCCTTCTGTTTTTTTTTTTTTTTTTTTTTTTTGTTCCTTTCAGTTGTTATTTTTACGTGTGTGTGTGTGTGTGTGTGTGTGTGTGTGTGTGTGCGTAGAGGGGCGGGGCGAGCTGTTAGGAAGGTGACAGCAGCTTTTGTGAGGCAGGTTTGGATGTTAACATAGGCTGATACACAAACACACACACTAACACATCCACTCACATCTACATAGACAAAGACACAAACACACACCCTGTCTCTTTGTCTTCACACACAATTCCACACGGCGGCGTGCGGCTGCATTCAAGGTCATGAAGCAGGGAGGTAAATAAGTAATTATTGCAACGGAGCAGCCGATGAGTGTGTGCTTTCTTTATTGTTATGCTAATGCAGGGAGGAAGGGCCTCACACTGTCTGCTTAAACCTGACCTTTTTAGACATGCATCGATGCATATGAGACATTTGCCAACACACACACACACACACACACACATAGAGAGCACAGTAGATGAGACACATACATGTAGGTGCACATGCAAATACATACAGAAAGAGCCTTGTTATGTGTGTGTGAACCCATACACTTGTACACACTTATCAAGATCAGTTTCATTCAGTTGGACTGGGCTAATCAAATAAAAGAAAAAGAAAAAACTCAAAAAATCTGAAAAAAGTGTTTTTTCTTCTACTTATGTTTCTTATACTCTTACACTATAAAGGAAGCACATGTGTTGACCGTGCTGGCGCTCGCTGTGTATCAGGCCTGCAGCTGACGACCTCATCAAATTCTACTTTGTAATAGGATTTATTAAGAAGGAAATCCTGCTGATTTGAGCCCAGAATCACAATGTTGTTTTCTTCTGAATTGGCCCAAGTCACAGCAATGTCTCTTCAATGTCCAGATGCTGAGGAGAAGATTGTGATTCTGGGCTCAAATCACCAGGATTTCCATCTTAATAAATCCCATAATAGAAGAAAAACCTTTTCCCATTTTTTTTCCCTCATAAATTTGGGAAGATTTTTTCTCAAAAATGTACAACTTTTTTTTTTACGAAGTTTTTTCTCGCAAACGTATGACTTTATAATTTCAGAATTTTCATTTTTCATTTTCATTTTTTTCTCATAAATCTGTGAGCTTTTTCTCTTTCTAGAATATGTCTGTTGTGTTACATATTTGTCAGCAAATCACAAATGGATTCGCTCCCAAAAATCTGGTCTCCTTACTATAACGCCCTGTGCAAGTGTCAGCATGGACACATTTTTAAACCCAGTCGTTAGGATCATAGTCTCAAAACGAACGAACAAACAAACAAACATTTTATGGATTTGAATGTAATTATGCAATTGTTTTACAATTATACATAGAACAAGTATAGAATTTATCCTAATGATGGATGTGCATGCATTGTAACTTTTATTTCACTTCACAAAATATATGGGTCCTGGGACAAATAGAACCTCTTAATGTGGGTCCTACCATGAAAATGATTGGTGACCCCTTCCAGATGAATTCTAACTCCTTGGGAAAATTCTGTGGTTATAAAATAATTGTTTTTATATATTTACTCCATCAAAAAAAAAAAAAGAAACAATAACAACAACAACAACTGAAAGCCTAATAATAAGAGTAATGTTTAATGAACTACTGAAAATGGCTTGAGAATATGCAAATATATGAATATGCAAATATATGAATATGCAAATTTGCAGTGCCCCACCAGGGAGTTCCCCACACCCACACCTCCTTCCCCCAGGTGAAGTACTGCAAATACATGTTGTTATATAGCGACATAAATATTCAGAGGAAAAAAAACTTAGCCATACATTTACGTAAAAAAAAAAGTGAAAAAAGATTTTTTTTCTTGTAAATGTACCACTTTAATCTCAGAATTTTCGAGTTTTTTCCTCATAAATTTTTTTTTTCACGTATATTTCTGACTTTCATCACAGAAATTCTGTTTTTTTCCTTCAGATTATTAGCCTCCTCCCCTTGCTTCGTAAGTTTTTTTTTCTCCTACAGTGGCCCTAACACATCGTTGTAACAGGGTCTTTAAATACTTTGAGAGCCCCGCTGAACATTTGAAGCACTTCTTTGTTTTAGTGGAGTTGTGAGGTTTTACAGTGCGAGCAAAAGATCCCACGCTCCCTCCTGCATTGTTTCATCACGGACTCACTGAGGCATTGCAGTTGTTGTAGGAATGAAGTAAGCAATCAACACATCACACCTTCACACTCGCTGACGTTATTACAAACTGCACAGCATTGTGACTTGACTGAATTCCATTGCTGGGTCCAGCCACTCCACAGTCTCTTTACTGAATTAGATCTGCCGATTGAATTAGTCCAATTTGGTCTTAATGGCTCCACTTAGACTCACATTCAACACCGCAGGCACCTGTAATTTGAGAGTAAGCCATTTGTTGCAAATTACACACTGCAGACAAGCCTTCTTTTACCCACAGAAACACATATGTACACACACATACACATGCAATAAACTATCAAACTGCTGTGCAAAAACAGTGATTTGTACTGTGTGTGTGTGTGTGTGTGTGTGTGTGTGTGTGTTTGTTTATATGTGAAATTATATGAGTGCCTTGAGTCTGTTTGATTAATGCTGGCATTTAGTCTCTAGTGTGTGTGTGTGTGCCTGGCCTCTGGAAGTGTCAGATTAGCAGAGAGGCGAGGGACACAGACTGGAGCAGCACTGGGACGGTCCCAGTAGCACTGCCCTTCCGCCCCCCACCCCCTCCAGAAGCAGTTTCCAGCCAGGCTGTAACACTGAGCTGTTTTCATTCCCTGCCTTCTGCGATTTGTTTATTTCTCACCCTTCCTCTCTTTTTCAGCTGCTCTGTATCTTGTCATATTTGCCCTCTTCCTCTCTTCCTCCTCCTCCTTCTCTCCTCCCCCTCATCTCCTGCTGTGTTGATACTCGTTCACCTCCACTCTCTCTTGTTCTTTCTACCTCTTGTTCTCTTTCTCTAGCCCTCCCACTCACTCCTCCATACATAGAAAAAAAAAAACAAATAAAAGCACAAAGACTTAACGCCGAATGCCTCCAGACGACAGAGAGGAAAGAAGAGGAAGAAGAAGAAGATGAAAGAAGGAATAATCGGTGGAGGTTTGGCGGAATTGCAGCCATGGCGACGCCGGAGCCTGGCTTTGGATCGCCTGTAATAGGCACAGTCCTCTCTCGCTCCTCTGGCCAATGATTAGTAATTGCATGCAGGCCTCAGCTAATCTGAATCAAACCAAGTTGCTCTCAGCTGCGGGAACTTGGATCAGCATGGCCTTCCCCACATAATAACATGGAGCTAGAACCATATTCATTTCATACACACAGAAAAATACGGGTGCCAAAGGAGACCCTTTTCTGGTTCCACAGAGAACCTTTCACACCATGGTTCTTTAAAGCACTGTTCCTCTAAATGGTTCAAAGGTGCCTGAAAACGCACATTAATGCTTATCCTAAATAAGTAAAATTTGATGGTTATTTTATGGTTATGGTCACTGGTTATTACAGATCTAATCTCTACTGATCAAACAGCTGGGCATTATAATGCAGTTGTTTGTACTGAAGCTGACTTTGGCTTTTATTCAGTATCTTTTAGCTTGAATATTTTCATGCCCCATCCATTGCTGACACTCACTCGTCCTAATCAGGATCACAAGGCTGTAGCCTGTCCTGGCATGCACAGGGGGGAAGGCAGGGAACACATTTGATCTTACTGTTAATGAAAGGCCAGTATCAGCTGATATGCAGGGATAATGTTCAATTCATTTATCTCAGCCTATCCTTTTTTTATTTTCAGCCTTCCACAAACAAGTCAGCAATATCAGCAGTTATGTAAATAAAAAAGTCAGTTGCACTTTCAGCTCGGTAATAACATGGTTATAGTGGGGAAATAGTTTGATAGTAAAGGGGTAATAATAATGTAAAACCAATATAACCAGGTAATAGCTTGGTATTCACAATGGGTAATGTTAGACTGAATTTTATGTAACAGGCGGATAAGAGACCAGAGACAAAGTGTAATCATGGGGAGACACATGATTTATTTCATAAATTTGTTACATTTTTGTAATAATATTGTAGGCACTTTTTACATGTAGTCTTAAACATCTTATCACTTTTTTGCCATCCACTTTTGCACTGTGACCTACCACTTGAGAGCCAGTGCTCTGGAAGTGTCAGGTCATGTGGGACTGCTGACTGCTCCATGGTGAAAACCAAACGTGGTGGAGCAGCAGGAGACACCTGTGTTGGAGGAGATAAAGGTCTACACAGCTCTCAGATTACTGAATACTGCTTCAAGAAACAGAAGCCGCCGGCAAGTGGAGGGGGGAGATGCTGAGTATGAGGGGATGGGTGAAAGGCAGCCAATGTGGGCAGAGCTGTGAGTGGGACTCAGCTGGCAGAGGGCACCGCCTGGACCCAGACCAGGGCATGTCAGGGGAGGCCTGGGCACCCAGCAGGCTGGCATCCGGCTGGTGACGGGGCACCGGGTTACAGAACAGACACTGCCGCGCAGGGCAGGATGCCACTTGTTCGGTTAATTCTGCAGAAGCCACTAAGCAGGCATGTAGTGGAGACTATAGCCATGTTCAGACTGCAGGCAAATCAGGTTTCTTTCTCAAATCAGATCTTTAAGACAAACTATCCACACTGTATTTGCAGGTGATCAGATTGGATTTATGCGTCCAGACATCACTGGCCTATCTGTGTGGGTTGCTATGGTAACGATGTAGGTGTCAGTAAATACATGCACTGGTGACGCAGCTTTCCAACACGGAAGCAGGAGAAATGCACACAAGCAGCCGTTTATTTCAGTCCAGGGACTTTTGTTCTTTGTTGTCGTTGTGTGTCACATTGCGAGTGACATATCAGACACTTTGAAATCCTATTTGAGCGTCCAGAGTCTCTGGACTGAGATGCTTCTCCACAAATCTGATTGGAATCACATTTCAAGCCACATCCAAATGTGGTCCGAACACAAATGGGCAGCGGAGACACACTGCAGTTCACACCTGTCTTTACCATGCATCTCCAGAGTGGACTCGAGACAGGAGCAAAGTAACCAAGCCCGACCTGAACCTGACATGCACTGTTTTTTGTGTCTGAACCCGACCTGAGGCCCAGATTTCGCTTGTCCTCCATTCCTAGATCACATTTACTGCCTGAAATAGCCTACATGTTGCCTTCAGCGTCATCACGTAATCTCCATTACTATACAGCAAATTGCCTAGAACAGACAGTAGATCCATCATGTTTCACAAAAATAGCACTGACGTGACCAGACCCGAGCCGAACCTGAACATAATTTCTAAATTTTTGTCCTATCCCAGCCCGACCTAGTGGGTCTTGACAGACTTACATTACAAATAATATGTCGTTAAATGCGTCCCAGACCCCCTCTACAAGTGGCTTGCATGATAAGATCACAATGTGTCTTTGCAGTTTTAGCGCTGTCCATTTCTGATCTGATCCAGAGTTATCATAGTTTTGTATTTTTCATCAGTATTTCTTTGTTTGTTTGTTTGTGTTTTCAAGTTTGGTTTCAATTTAGTTTCCAGAGTGAGTTAGTTTTTATTCTTTGAAAATGTTTAGTTTTATTATAGTTTTCTTAGTCTTAGTTTTAGTTTGAGTTAGTTTTTTTTTTTTTTTTTTTTATAACATTGGAGGTGTTTGTCAGAATAGGGCTTGCAATCCAAAAATCAACACAGTGAAGGCTCCAGAAGGCAGGTTGTATGAGCACATCTGACCAAACTGACTAATGGCAAAACTAAACAGATTTTCTTTACAGTTTGATTTTAGTTGTAGCTAGTTTTGTAAGAACACAATATCGTTTCAGTTAATAATCATTGTTTTCTAAAATCTAGTTTTTATTTTTATTTCAGCTCACTAAAATGTTTTTTTCACACCTAGTTTTAGTTTTTAGTTTAGTTTTAGTTAATTATAATAACCTTGATCCAATCACATGAAACGCAGGTTAAAACCACGTTTAAACAGGGTCATGCCTAACTAGTTAATTACTATTTAGGTATTACTAATAAAACAGGGTTCCCACACATCCTGGAAACTTCCTGGATGTTCCAGGAAATGTATAGACTAATTTTGTAGTGACACCTGGAACACAAATTCCAAAACTGATGCAATATTCTGGAAATATTAGTTTTATCTTGCAAATTTATTAAGTTCAGTGTAGATTAGACATCCAGGCAGCCAGATGTGCAAACGCTGCATATGCCCAGAAACATGCATACGCTATTATCTCTGCAGAAATCTGTATTTATAAAGTAGAATGCACAGTGAGAATGTGCGTACCTTCCTGCAGACTTCACACCATGTGTACACAGATTTTTGGCTCGAGGCTGGTGGAGGAGTGATAGAAAATAACATGAAAGTGGGAACTTATGTGATGTTATTATTGTAACTTTATATTACAATAGACTAAGTGTCCTTAATATCCAGTTTCATTGTGCGTGTATGATTTTGTACAAGCCTGTTTTTCAATTTTATTATTATTATGAGTGAGAATCTGTGTGTTGCATTGGGTTACACATAATCCAGATGTGATTGATGGGTGGATTGATTTGGAGGCACACGCGTGATCAATTAATAGTTATTATGATGAGCACTAAAAATAGGCTGAGCCGTGCCTAATGGCTGGTGTAATGACGGCGATGGCGGCTTTGGCACTGTTAAAGAACCTTGCTGTCTTTTTAGTTGTCATGTCTAAAAAAATGAATGAGCAGCAACAGGTATTTATATGGAAATGAGCTAATTAGGTACGTGTCAAAATCCATGTATGGCTGATTGTAGGAGTGTGCGTGAGGCTCGTGCACATGCCAACAATTACACAAAGACTGAGATTTATAAAACAAAACAATGGGTACACACAGCTTTATCAGTTTGACCAAAAAAACACGTATGCATATTTCTGGTGTTGTGCGAACACACAGCTGTAGTCATGAATCTACACAGTTTTATTAATCAGACCCCAGATGTTTTGCTCAGCTCACTTTGTTCATTTTTAGGCACTGATGGTCTGTTTCAGTGCCTCCTCACACCCAGCTCTCACATTTTGGTGCACTGCAGCGGCATGTGTGTATGGAAGGCCAAACAGGTAAAAACCACACAACCAAACAAGTCAGCATGGTTGCGTATTGTTTGCATGCACATTTTATTTTTTACATGTAAACATGTTTTAGAGTACAGAAACAACACGTCATCTTCACGCAATTTTGAGCTGTTTTGTCACTTTGGCTGTTTTGAGTCATTCTAAGATGACCAGTGAGCATCAACTGACATGTATTTAAGTCAGTCCTGGAAAAATCCTGGAAAATAATTTCTTTAAAAGAGTGGGAAGTAGTGTAATATGCTTGTGAGATATGTAGTTATATGGGGAGTGGGTCTTTTCAGGGGTAGATAAATCTGAATTTCAGAATCAAAAAGTGCCTGGTTGTGGCTGCTATTATTCTCAAAGTGTAAAGAATAACATTTTTTTTTTTTTTTTTTTTTTTTTTTTACAGTTGCTTTATTTATCTGCTGCTCTGGTTTCTCCCTGTCAGGCTCTTTATACATCTCTGTCATTTGGTTCAGCACAATGTGAATTCAAGTCACCAGGGAAACAAGGACCCATATATAAGATATATAACCACATTCCAAATACAAATACATAGATAAGTTTTCCACATTAAATGCTTCCCTTGCTTTTATCAGTGTGTCTTTGTGTGTGCACATGGACATTACAGTGTTCCCACGCTCAGTATCTGTAGTTGATATGGAAGTTATCAGTGTTTGTGCAGAAACAACAAGGATACAAAATGAATGAATGAATCCATTGCGACAGCAACAATGGCTAATCTCACAGTTTTACTCCTGCCTGACATTACATCCTCCATCCCTCTCCCTGGATTCTCCCAGCTTTTGTTCTACTTCTCATCCATTTGCCCGCTGCCTTGTCTCTCTTGGTCTCCGTCTCTCTCTTCATACATGGCTGCATCATGCAGAGCGGTCTTTGTTACAGTAATCATGTATTCCTTTTCATGTGGTGTACAATTATATCCAGCTGATGTCCTGCTGGGCTGAGCAAACACACAGCTGACATGTTCGCCTGCATTGTGGGATGTATTGTGCACAGAAAACTATGTACTTTATAGACACACACACACACACACACACACACACACAAAGGTACATGCAAGGTGCCACATAATGTTTTGCGCCCAGCTGTATTTGGAAGTTTAGCAGGCAGTTTCCGTCTGTTGGCCTTTTAGTAATAAAGGTTTTTTCTGTTTGTGTCTGCTCTCTAAAGTATGACAGTGTATTAGGGCCGCTGTAATCTGAGAATTTCAGATTACAGTTAATCTCAGAATATTACCCCTTGAACTCAGGTAGGCTAGAAGTGAGACTAACCCACGATGTGAAGTGATCGTTTTTGCCATGCACCTTCAGGTTTTGGGTGGGTGTGAATGGAATGCAGATATTCCTTTACGTGTGACCACCACATCACCATCTCAGTCCGTCCTGTTCCTGCAGCAAGGTCACATTCCTTTTCCACTGGCTGCTGAAAGTCTGGGAAGGACAAAGCAACTTGATGGAAAGTGGGTTGTAAGGAAACGATAACAGTTCATCACAAAGAAGCTTCTGAAAGGCACTGAACATCAGAGCTTGATGAGAACAGTGTAAAACCACACGAGGTTGGATTGTCCTGTTTAACTATTTTTTTTGGGGAGTTGTTCCTCATCCGATGTGAGGGTCTAAGGACAGAGGATGTTGTATTTCCTGTAAAGCCCTTTGAGACAAATTTGTAATTTGTGATTCTGGGCTATATAAATAAATAAAATTGAATTGAATTGAAATTGAAGTATTAAACTGAACTGTCCAAAGCAGAGACTGAAAATAACGGAAACACATCAACTGAACTTCCAGTTTTGTTTACTTTTTGCTTAGCCTTGACTGTTTCCCATTACTCTTCAACAAATGAGCATTTAGTTCATATTTAAATTCAGATTTTCTTTTGTCAGCAGCTAATGGCCCTTGGACAATTGTCAGCAGAGTGTATCCTGAGAACATTTAGCATGGCTCCAAATTGGACTTGTAATTGCAGATGTGGCATATAGAGATTCAGTGTTTTTGCACTGGCATTTTAAATGAGGTGGGAGATTCAGATTGCCATTGGAGTTGGACTTGTCCCAGGCAGTTATTGAGATTTCATCATGTTGTCATGCAGATATAAGCTAGTATCATACAGATGGTAGCTGGTTGTCACTACGGGGCACAGACTTTAAAACTGGGCCTCCTTCGTCCTAACCACTTCTTTCTCACATTGTAAGATATATACAGTATATCAATACACTTTGAACTATAAGATCTTATTTATGTGTGTGCAGGGAAGAGGTCCAGACAGTGACACTGTCTGGACCAGCGTCAACTCCGCGACCAGTAACTGATTTTTTTGTCTCTGTCTCATCAAGACGGTAACATTTTTGGAAGTTGCCTGTGATTTGCCTGACCGTATGTCACTCAGAAAGTCAGCCAATCAGTGGAGAGATGCTGATTCTCTCTTGTGCTGCCAGAGCTCTGGGAGAAAGGCAAGAGAGAGGAGCTGTGAAACTATATTTAGCAGACCACAGGTACTCAAAACCACAAATACATCTTGCAGGGAGATCAACAGTTCAAATCAAACCCTGAAAAAGTATACAGCATGGGGCCTTTAAATCCCCATGAAATGACCTCACAACTTCTAGTATCTTAAATGGTGACATCATCTTGCACTATTCAACGAATGAAATCTTTGAATCTCGTCCACCCAAAATCCTATTGATTTGCACGATTGATTTGCATGTTCTGCCCAAACATCCTGTCTCAGCAGGAAATACACTATATTACCAAAAGTATTCGCTCACCTGCCTTTACTCATACTATGAACTGAAGTGCCATCCCATTCCTAACCCATAGAGTTCAATATGATGTCGGTCCACCTTTTGCAGCTATTACAGCTTCAACTCTTCTGGGAAGACTGTCCACAAGGTTGAGGAGAGTGTTTATAGGAATTTTTGACCATTCTTCCAAAAGCGCATTGGTGAGGTCACACACTGATGTTGGTCGAGAAGGCCTGGCTCTCAGTCTCCGCTCTAATTCATCCCAAAGGTGTTCTATCGGGTTCAGGTCAGGACTCTGTGCAGGCCAGTCAAGTTCATCCACACCAGACTCTGTCATCCATGTCTTTATGGACCTTGCTTTGTGCACTGGTGCACAGTCATGTTGGAAGAGGAAGGGGCCCGCTCCAAACTGTTCCCACAAGGTTGGGAGCATGGAATTGTCCAAAATGTTTTGGTATCCTGAAGCATTCAAAGTTCCTTTCACTGGAACTAAGGGGCCAAGCCCAGCTCCTGAAAAACAACCCCACACCATAATTCCTCCTCCACCAAATTTCACAGTCGGCACAATGCAGTCTGAAATGTACCGTTCTCCTGGCAACCTCCAAACCTAGACTCGTCCATCAGATTGACAGATGGAAAAGCGTGATTCATCACTCCAGAGAACGCGTCTCCACTGCTCTAGAGGCCAGTGGCGGCGTGCTTTACACCATTGCATCCGACGCTTTGCATTGCACTTGGTGATGTGTGGCTTGGCTGCAGCTGCTCAGCCATGGAAACCCATTCCATGAAGCTCTCTGCGTACTGTACTTGGGCTAATCTGAAGGTCACATGAAGTTTGTAGCTCTGTAGCAATTGACTGTGCAGAAAGTCGGCGACCTCTTTGCACTATGCGCTTCAGCATCCGCTGACCCCTCTCCGTCACTTTACATGGCCTACCACCTTGTGGCTGAGTTGCTGTTGTTCCCAAACGCTTCCATTTTGTTATAATAGAGCTGACAGTTGACTGTGGAATATTTAGGAGCGAGGAAATTTCACGACTGGATTTGTTGCACAGGTGGCATCCTATGACAGTTCCACGCTGGAATTCACTGAGCTCCTGAGAGCGGCCCATTCTTTCACAAATGTCTTGTTTCACAGTCTGCATGCCTGAGTGCTTGATTTTATACACCTGTGGCCAGGCCAAGTGATTAGGACACCTGATTCTGATCATTTGAATGGGTGAGCGAATACTTTTGGTAATATAGTGTACATCAGAGAAGAAAATCACAGTCCATTTTAATGGGGTCTTTAAGAAAGTACAGAAGATCATGAGGGCCACACCAAAATAAAATAAAAAAAAAATCATTTCTGAGATTAATCTCAGAATTCTTTTTGAATTTTGAAATTCTGCCTTTTTTCAGAAGTCTGATATTAGAGTCAGAAGTCTCACTTCAACATCAGAATTCTGCCTTTTTTTCTTATAATCCTGACTCTGAATTCTGACGTTTGTGTTCTGAGATTAATCTCTGAGATCAAGAAAAAAGATATTTTTCTGACACTAATCTTGATTTTTCTCATGTTGGAGAACATGTTGCTACTTGAGGTCATATTTCAGCCATCTTTTTTTTTGGTTTGTTTTGCATCAATGAGTGTATATGAATAAATCTGCACAAGAGGAAGCTTTCCTGCATGTGTGTATGGACTTGTGCGGGGCGTCTCCTTCCCTCCCTACTCAACGTGAGAACAAAGAGCGGGTGATGAATAATGTAAGGCTGTACAGTAGCTTGGCATCTCTCCTGGTCTCTGCCAGCCGAGCTGCGACTTCCACAGCCGCCGCCATGTTTATGGATGAGACGTCATGCACTGTACCGCAGGGACGGGTCGCAACCGAGCCACGCAGAAAAAACCTTCGCCATCTGCACCGCTGACATTTCCCAAGCCAGAGGGAGAGAGAGAGAGAGAGAGAGAGCAGCTGGTGTTCACCTCTTGCTTGCATGATCTCAAGTTGTCGTAATGTCACACTGCCATGTGGTTTGTATACAGGAACCACTTTGAGTCACATGACACATGTTGAAGGCACTGGACTCTCTTGTTAGTGTGTGTGTCTGTCCTTGATGCTGGTACCTTAGCACAGCTGAGCTGTGCAAGAAAAAACGGATTTTGTCTTTGATGCATGCAGTGACAACAACTCATTTCCATCCTCTGCTGAGTGTGTGCCACAGGTTGGCATGGCGACGGACACGTCTGTACTGCCGGTGTCAGCTGTGTCGTTTTCAGCACTGCCACCATGACATTTTTCCCTCCTGATGCACAGCTGGACTCTCCTCTGGATTTGCTCAGTCTGTGGCCCAGCCTGCGTTTACACAACGCCTTGTGTAGTTTGGTTAATGATGTGGCACCTCGCTTACTTCATGCACTTGGACTGGTCATAATAGGGTGCAAGGTCTGAAAACCTTTTTGTGAGAGCTTTTTTCATTTCACCTTGATGGACAGCCAGCTTGAAGCATGTGTCAGGGTACATTTGGGTTGCTCAGTGGATGAAGGGTGTTTGGGTGTTTCTACTTGTTTAGACTTTAACACTTGCTCTGAGCTCACTGTGCAGCTGGGTGGCCTTGGCCTGCAAAGCACAACAAAAAGAGAGGGAACATAGAGGAGAGCAGAAGGAGGAGGAGGACAGACCTACCCACTGTCAGGTTCTAGCTTATGTTAGCGTCTTATGTTAGTTTGTGTTTATGTCTACATATGTGCTCATGTACATGCCTGTTTGTATGTGCTTTATCTGCTGATGTAGTATACGTGCCAAGGGGAAGGGCAGTATTTTACCTGTCTGAGTAAAATATAATATATTACATAATGGAGCAGTAGCTTGTATTTTAAAATAATCAAAAATACTTCCCAGCAGAGACCAAACTTGAGATCAAAGATAATTTGAACAATGTCCCCTTACGCACTGAATAATATGATGATACACTGTGTCAGTTCAAAGTTCAAATAGCTAACATTATTGTAATTAGCTGCTGTTCACTGACTGTAAATAAATAAATAAATAAATAAAAGGATGTTTTGTTTTGTTTTTAGAATGTCATCCATTAAAACTTTTGAAAAACAATTTTTAAAAATCTTTTCGGTGTTGAAAAGCCTGATAAAATCAGACCATAACCAAGTTACTAACATACATTTGAACATGATGCTGTTTTCTATGTCTGTGACATAGAACCCACATGAAGACACATTAACACGCTGTCTAACTTAGCTATTTTTAACACGCATATTTTTACTTATCCTAATGCACATTACATTTCTTATTTTTCCTTTTCTATTTCTCATAACTTCACTAATTCCCATATATATTTTTATTTCTATTATGTGAGCAAGTGCAACTGACCAAATGTCCCCTGAGGGATCAATCAAGTATTTCTAATTTTGATTAAGATTTCTGACTAAAATACATTTGAATACAGCACTTAACACTAGAGTTAGGGATCTATATGTTACGGCAAGTCACCCTCACTTTCTGGGTTTCTCAGCTGGTGCAAAATGTGACTGCAGTAGAAAGCTAGAATTGGTTTGCTGTATGTAGAAAAAAAGTGAATCATTTGATTTTCATGTGTAATTACACTGACATTGCTATTGCGACATTGCTTTACTAACCCTAAATGAAGTGTGACAAGGCATTAAAGTAGGCTAGTCTCTTCTGAAAGGAGGGGGGGCGATAGGGATGGGTGGGGGTGCAGGTGGGTGGTATGGATGAGTATGGTTATTATTTGGGAGGTGCTGATGGCTTGTGACAGTAAGCAGGGTGTGTGCCTGCAGCTGAGCAGGGCCTGGCTGGAGGCGAGGGAAGCAAGGAAATGTCCCAGACACCACATACCCCTTTTCCACCAAAGAGGTTCCAGGGCTGGTTCGGAGCCAGTGCCTGACTTAGCACCGCTTCTTTGTTTTTCCACCGCCCAAGCACCAGCCAAACCGGTTCCAAATCGGTTCCAGGCAAGCACCAACTTCGAGCAGGGGCTAAACAGGGGCCAGAGAAAGAACCGATGACGCGACCCACCGCGTCATTGGTGGGCGGGGTTACAGACCCAAACGGGAACAGCGAACGCTATAAACGTATAGCTAAACGTAGTCGTTGTTTGTTCCGACCACGAATACGACGGGTAGCCAGCGATAATTGCGCTTTTTGCCTCTGGATCGCAATGTAGGCTTGTAAAGACACGAGCAGTATTTGCATCGCTACGATGGGTCATCCATTTGTTGTCCATGTTGGTTATTGTGATTCCGAGAGAGCGTCTCACACGCCCACGTGATCACGTTTTACGCTGACGTAATGACGTGGCTCTGACTTGGCTCTTGGCCAGTGGAAAAGCAAACCAGTTCTTTGTTGGAAGCAGTTAAGCACCGGCTCTAGCACCAACATCGAACTAGCACCAGGTTCTTTTTGGTGGAAAAGGGGCAACAGAGGCCAGACCATGAAACCCAGGAGGCCGCAGGGCTCTGGGGTGGACAAAGTCAGCCCTCAGGCAGGACACAGACACAGAGCAGCTTGGCCTGAGCAGAGGTAAAGCAGTGGTTTGTAAAGGGCTTGAAGGTCTTCCACGGGGCCCTCAGCAAAATGAGGAATATCTAAATTTATATGTGTTGTGCACCATTTAGGCATTTGCATCAGAGAAACAGCCACTACCTGCTTTCTTCATTTTCATTTTGTTCCTGGAAATATTAATGAGATCCTCAATATGCCACTATTGCGCATTGGCATACTGCAGTGTCAGATGTATGTGGAAGACCAAATGCATCAAATATGCCATTTGCATGTAAACAGCAACAAGTTGTTTTCATGTTGTGAACACAATTGCACATTTGTTGACTTTTTACATGTAAAATGTTGTGCAATACACAAACACTGTGTTGACATATTATTTGAGAATTTGGCCACTATGTCCATTTTGAGTCATTCTAAGCTGACCTGTGAGCAACAGCTAACGTGCGTAAATCACTGAACATGTCCTCATATAAGCTTGGAAAATGATTTGCTTAAGAGAGCAGAAGCCTAAGGAAGTTTAAATAGATCCATATGGTGATCTTTACTGGTCCATGTAAGACATCCACCAAGTTTGGTCCATTAGCTCCTTCCCCATGCCGTTGAAGATAGCTTCAACAGCAGTTTTCTGCTCCAATATGAAATAAGTGGATAATACTGGGAAACAACATGATTTGGAGTGGCAACCCAAAGCTGAAAAAATGTTTTCAAGGGTGCACAACAACACACGTTTGTTTCAGTTTCACTTTGAGCGCCCTCTTCAGCCAGCTGGTTTCCAAAATGAAAGAACTGTTTTCTTCCTGTTTGCTGCCACTGTTTCACCCTATATACAGAATATGAGACAGTACATCCAGATTCACCAGATCCACTTTCACATTCAAACAGTTATAAGAACTAAGCATGACCGCTGCTTCCTTATGTGACACTCACAGAGTCATGTTTGTAACTTGTTCATATTTTAGTTGGAAAGAAATAAGTCATGTTTTGAGAGCTGGTTTTGAAAGCAATATACATGTATGTAAAAAATGGAAGATATGTGTTCTGCAGTGGAGCTCCCAGTGAACCTGAGTGGGAGCATATAGACTTATGTTGAGCTCTGGAATATTAACAGACAAGTGTGTTGCCAAACCTGCACGTCAGTGGAAAGTGGAATCAGGTGAATTCATGCTGGGAGAGTACAAGGTACAGAGCTGAAAAGTATAAACAGATTTAAAAGGTTGTTTTGCAACCCAAGTAACACCTATTACAGCTGCTGCCATGGGAGACAGTGGATGAGAGAGAGAGAGCAATGAGGTGAGATGGGTTCAGTGTTGAGAGAGTCTGTCTTGCTTCAGTTGACAAGTAATGAAGCATCGCGGCCAAAAAGCACCAAACTCAATTAGCCGTGCTAATGCTCAGTGCAGTTGTAGCGATCACTTTAATCCTAATGTATTTACACAGCTTTCAGCCTGTCTGATTAGCCGCTGTGTAATGACGCCAGCCACTGGTCAGTTAGACATGCCTGCTTGTTGACTGTAGGATTCAATGAGTTAAAAATCCAATAAGTTAAAAAAAATCCATAAGTTAAAAAAATCCGTAAGTTAAAATCTGTTTCAGTCAATTCAAGGATACAAGGATACAAGGAAGTTTATTTGTCATTATACAACAGGTTGTATAGTGAAATTAAAATGTGGTTCCCTCTTGATTGATTAATTGATTAATTGTGTAGAAAATAGAATTATTAAGCATTTCAATTCAGTTCATTTCAGTGGTAAGGCGGGATGTACAGGGATGACAATCACTACTTCCCCTACTATCAGTACATCTACAACTAATATTCAGCATATAAATTATTAGAATCAGTGTGTCATCATCAGCCAATGTAGCACCACAGCAGTAGTTTGTGTGTAGTAGTAATAAATGAATGATGAACGAATAAATAAACGTGGACTAACTGAGTCAAAGGTAGTTTTAGTTTTAAGTGAGCTCTTTTTGTGCGTGGAAATATTTAACACAGTTTCTATTGACTTCCACAGTTTCCATAGCATTTCCTTTTGGCTTTGACTGGTCGTTGATGTTGTAGCCCTGTTCCGTTCTAGGAAAATGAGCTCTGCCCTACAAAATGACATTAATGTTGCCTAATGACAAAGTACAAAATTACTGTAGTCGCCACGGGAGTCAGCAGAAGTGAGAACATGCTAAAAAACATCTAAATAACCAATAACAACATTTCTCTTCTGCTCTGTTAAACAACCCCACTTGCAAACTTGAGCAAAAAATGTAGGATAAACTGTGCTTGAACCCCAGTTGGCGGGAACAGGGAAAACACTATGTATAATAATGTACATGGATAAATAATGTATCTGTTTCGTGTAATTAGAGCAGCTCCCAGAATGCATTTGCCCAAATTAGACCCTGGGAGTATTTCCACTGTGTTTAATGTTGCATTCAGTCCCCGTTACTCTCTGCTCCACTTATTCAAGTCATCTTTAACTCCCATTAACAAAACAATCGCAGCCATCGCTCCATTGTAAATAGCTGTGGTTGATAATGACATGTGGTTTTCTGCTGTCTGCTGCTGTGCTGTTGCAAAATCCAAAATAAGAGCATAAAGGAATGATATGGAAATATGATGCTGAGTATAATTTAAGAACAAAGACACAGTTTGTCTGTTTATCATGGCAAGTCAAAGCACACCTCCAGGGACCCCCAACTAGTGATGCTGGCTTCTGCTGATACAATTACAATTAAAATGCTGTCAACCAAATGACTAGAAACATAAATAACTTATTGAACAGAGAACTGATAAGATAATTGAACACCTGTGCATTAGGTCAACTTCATAGCACAGTTTTAGCTGTATTTCATGTGCATGTTGGATTAAGTTTGCTTCCCAATTGATTGGGCGCACCCCAAAACCCCACTAGCACAGGCCAGTTTTACCAATCTGACAGCACATATTCTAGCTAATCACAGTGAATCTGGCAATGGATTATCATCACAACTATCAGCACAAAAATGTTTTTTTATTTTTATTTTTTAAGTTTGCTGTTTGTTTTCACAGCTGATTTGTTTTCTCAGCAACAGTTACACAATTTGTTTAATAGCTACTACAGCTGCCATCCATGCTCCCTTTAAATGAAATGCTCTTGCTTTGCTGCTACACAAGAAGCGTGTACAAAAGGAGCATACCTCCAGCTAAATGTGATCCTGTGAGCCAGCAAGTGAGCAAGCAAGTTTCACCTACAGCTCACAGAAGTGCTTCACAACTAAAAAAAAAAAAAAAAAAACATATCAAGGATGGAGCAGGAGGGAGGGCCGGTAACAACATGTAAAACAAAGCAAAAACAAAAACAGAAAGGATGGGAGAAGAGAGAGGGAGGGAGAGGATCAGGGACTATGATAATGCAGAGGTGACAGCTGTTTAGCTGCAGCTAGCAGCTGTATCCACTAAAGGGGATGGAGCCCGAGCCAGGACAGGGTCCTGTCCATGTCACCATGCCAAGAGAGGTAGCGGGACAGAGGCAAAGAGAGGGCAGCTGCATGCAAAACCTGCAGACACACTCTTTCTAAAGCTGGACAGCTAATGATGCTTTATTAGCTGTGGGCATTATTGCCTGAAAATAATATTGTGATATTGTCTTGCACTTTGAGCACAGCACAGGAGTACATTCAGTGCAACACTAATCCCATTAGATGTTTTAGTGCCTCCCATTGAGGGTCAGATACTGCATAAGTGTAAACTATTTAAACTGTTTATTTTACCATTTAATTGTGCAGTAATTTACAACTAGGACTGTAGGACAAAAATTAAACAATGGAATATGCCTGTGTATATAAGGTTATATAAGT
Organism: Myripristis murdjan; assembly: GCF_902150065.1. NCBI lineage: Eukaryota > Metazoa > Chordata > Actinopteri > Holocentriformes > Holocentridae > Myripristis > Myripristis murdjan. Next base: position 27,937,055 of record NC_043997.1, read on the forward strand.
ATACTTTTTCATCTTTTTTCATACTCCTCGTTGATAAGTAGTTTTTTGCTGTTATTGATTATTATATTAAATGCGCAACTCTATCAATCAAGTCTAAGCAAATATTCCCCACTGACATCCCTGCCTGCTGGCACACTGGCTTGTGAAAAGAGATCTGTTAACGCAACCAGGAAGTATTGTCTGTGACAGCTGCAAAAATCATGCCATATTTGAAATCAACATTCTTTTTTTTTTTCCATGATTCTGTCAGTTCCACTTCCACACAGCTAGCAGTCCGGCACCAGCACAGCGACCAGCAGGGCTACAGGCTGGTGAACACCTCTCTAGTGACAAACTTTGCACCGACACAAGTCAGTATAGTCAAGGTCAGACGTTTTGTGGGACATAAACATAAGAACACATTTTGGAAGGGGACTGTAATACCTTATAACTTTAATTACCTTAATTCCCTCATTCTATAGTAACCTACACTGCACAAAATGTTGTTTGAGCGACATTTGACTTTCGCAACGCATACACATGCTCTCCATCTCTCATCATCAAGCTTTCACACTGTTTTTAACATTTTTGTTCAAAATGTATTTTCTTTCTCTCATACGCAAACACAGGCCTCTGTCACTTTATGATTTATATTACACTGCCACTCAGCATGTGTATTAATCTAACTCACCTTGATTCTCTCAGCACTTGCTATAGATGTGGATGCTGCAGCCTCTGTCAGGTGCTTTGTGCTTCACACACTCTCTTGTATGCTTTGGAGAACAGAAGTGAGTTTGGTGACATACGGCTCGATATTTTGGGTGAAATCGGTTGGATTTGCTTTAATTGTTTGTGAAATCCTGTAGGGGTTGATTACTGTTTTGTAATTGGCGGGATGGCTGTATGTAGTCATGACCAGTATATGGATGTTGGTGATGTAGGAGAGACACAGAAAGAGAAACAGAGAGACAGAGACAGTTGCTGTTTTACCATCTTCATTTATTCGGAAACACAGATGTTTATGCATTGTTGTAATAGAGAAGCTGATTTTGCCATTTTTCTTTTTATGGCCAAGATAATGTTATGGCTACAACCAGATGTAGGCCTGAACAAGGAGGCGCACACACACACACACACACACACACACACACACACACACACACACACACACACACACACGGGGTACAACAGCAGTGTCGCACACTTCTAAACACACACTTTTGGCTGCAAATATCCTCCACACAGGTGGTCTTTCTTTGTCTCTCTCTTCCTCCACCTGCGCTTTCCTCTCCTTTATGTTTAGATTCCCCACCTAGTATTCCTGTCTTGAAATATTTTTATTGGAAATTGAACATTACACTTCAACATCTGTCTACCTGGAAGTAAGGAGAGAGGTTTTTATGGTCATGTGCATGAAGAAGAAAATAGCATGCACCCATGTATTTATTCTATCTATTTATCCTCAGTGGCTCTTTTTTCCCATCATCCCATGGCAGCATTCAGACAGGGTGCTGACAGAGTTTGTGTCAGTTAGTGACAGCCTGCTCCACATATCTGACAGTGACAGAAACATCACACATCTCACTCTGTTTCCATATTCAAAGGCATCTGCTCTGTGATACCTCTGAGTCCTTTTGGCATGTTGGAAGCGTATGGCTGTAACGTGCTGTCATTTGGGGTTCCCACACTTCACAAAAGCCAAGCTTAAAGGAGTAGTTCACCCCAAACTGGAAGTTATGTCATTATCTGCTCAATGCATTCAGGTGAAACTCCTGTTTTGGTGGGACAAAGTGCAGGGAAGGATCATTCACAAGTGCCAAGTGCCAGGATTTCAGTTTGGGAGAAAAACAATTTTATATGAAGGGACAGGCGGGTGAGAGAGGATGTTCAATGATTTGTGAAGGTTTTCCTGGTTGAAAATTAAATTTACACCCATTAGAACAGGATGACGTCACTATACAAGTCATTTGAGGTCATTTCACGGGGACTTAAAGTTTGAACGAGCATCAAACACAAAACGTTTTAGCACCTGGATGCAACTGAACCAGGAAGTGGGCTGATTGTGTTTACATCTGCCTAATGATACGTGTCCACAGAATCAGTCATTTCCATGCTTCCCATTCATTGTCTGTGTAGGCAGCTGTGCAATGGATTCTGGTAGTGTTGTGTTGCATTTCAGGAGACGGGACGTCATGTCGGCCTCCCCATTTGCATAAAGTTGAGGTCTAGGCTTCTTTATGAAAATTACAGGCACCTAGCGTGACTTGCTGCTTCTGGAAAACTCCAGCGAAACTTTTTAACTAACCATCATCGATCCGAAAGGAAGACAGATTCAGCAACTGCAAGGTTTATTTCTCACATCAGATGTTTTCAGAAACACATTTCATTGAACTGTTTTGGTAATTTCAGAGAAAGTTTCAAAAACAGCTGGTCTGGGCTGAATCCAGGAGACGACAGCCCACTAGTGAAGCGGTTGTCCAATCAGGTGCAGCTTCGATATGTTTGTGCGGTTATAGACAAGAGAATCTGTCAATCATCCAGAGCAACACATCCATCAAGTGTCTAAATCTGGGAAGCAGCACAACGCCGAGATTCATGGTTCATGCAAATCATCATGCTGAGGCTTTGCTTAAACTCCAAATCCAAACTTGCACCCCAAAACCGTTGACCCAGTGGTCTGACTTTCTTGGCAGGACTGACTGAGCTGTTTGTACCCTGCCTGATGCATGTGGAGCATGCCCGGCCTCCTCAATCTGCTCCTGCTCTGGAGAATTACAGCACAGAGGGAACTGCAGTCCAAATCTAGGCAATGTCATATATCCCATCAAGTTTCCACCTGAAAACACTGATTACTTAGAGCCAGGTTAAGCTGGGTTCCCAATCCCAGTGGCCCCATCAAATCTCATCACTGCACTCCCTGCTCCATCCCCTCCCCCCAGAGGTGAAACCGATGGACAGATTTGAGGGCCAGAGGGCTTGTTTTAATCCCTCAGCCTCATCGATTAACGTCTCCACTACAGCCCTCTCTTATTTTATTTCTGAGGCTGGACTCTTAGCCCCCCTGTCTGACTATCCATCTCCTGCTTTTCCCCTCTTTTCTCTTTCTCTCAGGTCCTCTTCATCTCCCCGTTCTTGCTTTTTATAGATAGCCTCCTCCCTCCAGCTCTCCATTTCTTCACTGCTTTCTTTGTTTCACACGTTTTCTTTGTCTCTTTGTCTCTCCATCAGTTTCTCACCATCTCTCACCATCTCATTTCTCTGCCTCCTCATGTATCCCATCTTTCTCTTTAATGCTCTCTCTCCCTCCCCCTCCCCTTCCATCTTCTCTCTCGGTCTCAGAGGCCTCGGGCTCCCAGCAGTGGATTATCACACATCTAAGGAACTCAGCTCCCGTAGTCCTGTTGGTCCAATTAACTGTCGGATAGAGCATCAGTCAATCTACTGGAGTCTCCATGGACAATATTATCCCAGCGTTTACTTACACAGACATATGTATTTGCATGTATTGGATGGTTGTTGTTCGGTAATATATATTTGAAATGGGTCTTAATGATACCTTTCGAGTCACAATGTAATAGTAGTAGTGTGTTCTTTAAAAGGGTGTTATCAAAGATAGTCTGTTGTTTGATAAACCCGCAATTTAAGAAAATCAGAGGAGGATGCATGTGCATTTGCGTGAATATTATAAACTCAAACTATTCCAGGCTCTTCCTTGTGATGGGTAAACAAGCTTTTGATTGGATCAGAGCTTGATTATAGTGATTATTCCGATATTTAAGGGATAGCAACGAGGAATGGAAAAAAGAAAACCACAGAGACATAGGGAAGCCTGAAGATCAAAAGCAGAAGACTGAAAGAGGGAGGTACCCGACAGGCATGGAAGAGGAGGGGGTTAGTTAACCACAGTGAAATCATCCCATCAAGCATCTGACAAAAGGACATGCGCAGAAGGTGACCATGTTCTGCGTCAACCCAAACAGGCACTAATTTGTCACAACATACTGTTATGGCAGGGTAAAAATTCATATTAAAACAGTTTTTTCCACAGTTTTGAATGGATATCAAAAAAAATATTAAAGTCCCAATTTCACAAAACAATCCTGGTACCAGCTCTGGATGTCTGTGGATGTCATCTCAACTTTTATTTTGGCACCAAAATTGCAAAGAGGGTTACAAAAATAATTTCCCACTGTACAGTACAATCCATTATTGTATGAAACATCATTAAGGTGGTTAGTCAACCGAAGATTTTTTTTCTTCAGATATGTGAATGGGACAAAAGAAAGAGAAAGGCAAAGACAATGCTGTGCTACCTACTGCTATACACCTGGTGTCCAGATGTACTCGTACTGTACGTCAGCCTGTGTAGACGGATTCCTGTAAGTAAGGTCAGAGAAGACCACCAAGCCTTTGTGTGGACGGAGAACAGGCCAAGCAGAGGCAAAGGTCCATGTAATTGCTCCCCCACACCTCCCCTCTTCGCCTGAGCAATTTAATGAATGGTGGCAGTCTCAAACCACTGTTAAAATGGTAAGGAGTGTGTGGGTCACTGCCTAGCCTCAGATAAAGAGAGTAGTCAAGGACCAATGCAAAAACGAGTCCAGCCAGACGTGTCCATTCAGCGGTGACTGGCATCCTTAAAGCTGCTACTGAATGAAAAGGATGGGTGCAATAAGGAACCATTCTGAAGAAGGAAATACATTGTTTTATGTCAGTGAATGTGTGTGCGTGTACCCAAGAAAGGGAAGAGAGCGATGTAAAAAAATTAAAACAAGCAGTAGCATGTCCTTGTGAGAAGAATTTTTGACCTTTGCAGTGAAGGCATTTTGGGAGGTGATTTGAATTAGGACAAGGTTATCAATGCAAGGTCCTTACAAGTATAGTAATACTGATGTATGTGTATGTATGCGTGGTTGAGTGCATGTGTATGCAACTGATTTCCATATGTGTGTATGTATGTGTGTGTGTGTATGTATGTGTGTGGGTGTATGAAAAAGAGTGTCATGAAAGTGTCAGAACAAAGTAATTCCCAAATCAAATCAGCTGGGATTTTACTTTTCTTCCCCAAGAGAATCAAGTGGCCTTTTTTTTTTTTCTTCTCGGAAATAGACAAAAATGAGTTCCCCCCGTTTTCCAGACTGTGATGAATTGTTTATGTGTGTGGTCTGTTCCTGGAGAATGTGAATCGCCCCGGGATGGGAGGTGGGGACGGGGCGGGTGTCACACACTTCGATGGAGCAATTGTATTTCACCGTTTTGGCTTTAAAAATGAATGACTGCATTCTTTCTTCTGGCCCAGTGTCTCAGAGTCTGTCTGTCTGTATTTCCCCCAGTGTCCTCTTTTAACATTTCTGTCCGTCCACTCCTCAATAGCTGATTGATAGCATTCCATTGAATCACAGTTGATGGGAATGTCCTGGGGACAAATAGTGGTTGTTGAGTTAGAGTTCATGGTCAACTATTCTAGCAGGCTATGTCTCAATGGGGTCTCTTGTAACTCTTGCATTGGGTTATCCAGGGGTCCTGACCGCCCTGTTGACTTTTCTCCAATAATGCCATCAGGCTCATTGTCTACCAGCTTACAAACAAGAAACCCACTGTGGCTGATTATGTGGCCTCAGTATTACAAGATGGTTACACAGGGAAATAGTCCATCCACAGTGGTTAGCTTAGGTCAACAGGTTCACCACAAACCTCCTTCTCATTTGTTATCTGAATAAATGCAGGATATTGAGAGATTTTCTGTCATTACTCACGAAAAATCTGCTCTCAGATGTCGTTAACTTCAGCTTGGCATGTTTGCCGATACATGCTGACTCTAAGTACGGCTCTGTGATTTATTCATATTGAATTACAACTGACTGGCATAGCATTGCATTTCCAAAAAACAGGGAGATGTTTTTAGTACTGATATTCTCAGTCTGTGCCAATTCTGCCCTTCAGTCCAATAAACTGTAGGTAGAGGCTGCCAAGTTATATTCTTACACACCGGTCTGCACACTTGAGGCAGTAAAGGAATCTGGCTTCTGTGCTGTTCAACAGTTTTGTCAGTGTGGGTAAGTACACTCCTGCCAAATAAATGCTCCCTCTGCCTCCTGCCCACAGTGATTTATGGCAGACTATGTCCTTGCCCTGTCCACTTCATCCCCAAAAGAAAAATCATTTTCCAAATGAGCAGAACTTTGGCCTGAAAGAACAGTGAAACATAGGGAAAAAGATGCTGAAATTTCATTGGGCCGCTGGATGAAAAACCGCAGGAATGGTGACATTCAAATGAATGATGTGTGTGTCAGTCTCTCCAGGCCAATGGAGTGAGAGAGAGGTCCTTAAAATTATTTTTTCACGTTCTCCTTTACATGTAAAGGATGCAATTTGATATATAATGCACAAACAAAAATGTAATCTAAAATATTATATGCAGAGCTCACTTTTTTCCCAGACTCCAGATGTGGTTTGTGTCAGATCAGAAGGATGGAAGCTGTTCAAGGCTTTCTAACCCAGCCCAGCGATATAGTACATGTAATGGCAGCCTTTGCATGAGTGGATCACCTCAGTTTGACGCAAACATTCATCTCAGTGTTTACATGCACCTTAATCATCGGGTTTCGAATTATCTCACTTACCCCACTTTCCATAACAGGGGTAAGAGAGTCAGCATAAAGAAGATAGAATTCTCCTGGAGAAGCCTTATTATTGTGTCATATAAACCCATATGCCAATATTGGAACAGTTTTTTCTAGGAATGAGCGAGTACACCACTATCTGTATCTCTATCTGTATCTGTATAACCATCTACATTATCTGTATCCGTATCCGTACTTGGAGCGGGCGGGGCCTAAACCGGAAGTGGGTGTGGCTTAAACCGGACGTGGGTGGGATTTGACCGGAAATGTGTGGGGCTTACATCAGTATGTCATTTTAAGTCTGAAATTGATACGGGTTGATCAGAAGTTGCTATATTTATTGTTTGTTAGAAAAATATTTACAGAACAGCCTCAGAAGCTTCAGATCAATGTTTTTGATCACAATAGAAAATAAACTATTTACAGAACAAGTTTTTTATAAACACAGAACATGAATATTCTTAAGTGCATCAATGAATACAACACGTGCAGTAAGCAATTATAAAGTACAAAGTAAAATGCAATGAACAAGAGTTTTCATACTCAACATAACTTTCTTTTTTCTTTTTTAATTTTTCAATTTTTTTATAATCAGTGATTTTTTTTTTTTACTACCTAACGTTCTTATAATATAAAAAGCTTAATTTGTTTTTATACAACTACTGTATTTATTTTTTTATGAACTACAGTGAGAAGGTGTCAGACTCTCAGTGCATGCAGCCAAAATAAAATCAATATAATAATGTACTTTGTGTGTTCAGCTAATGTATGTGTGTAAGTGGTCTGTGTGTTAAGACTGTGACTCTGCACCGTGTCCAGTATGAGCAAAGTTTTCTAACTGACTTTAAATCAAAAACCAGCTCTTAAGAGTGAACAGATGGTTAAAAAAACAAAAAAAAACAAAAAACGAGCGTTGTGTCGGCAGTGAGAGACGCGACGCGAGTCGCATTCAGCCTGTCTGCTCAAAAGCAGCGCATCTTTTACCAATCAAGTTTAGCAGAAACTCTACTGACTATCAGTGATTACAGACCGAGGGAAGAGCGAGCTGGAAAACACCTGACCGCTACTGAAGAGAGACACAACGTGAGCTGTCTCACCTGAGTGAGTGACAGAGAGGCTGTCACTGAGCACGTTTACATGCACACCATATTCCTGTTTTATTCGGAATAGCTATCTGCAATATTCCGGTTGCGCACGAGTCATGTAAACACGCACCGAACCCGATTAAGGTCATATTCCTGTTGGAGAGAATTCCGAATCAGACCCCTGGCATATGCCTGTTCCAACCATAATATTGTGCCATGTAAACACCTTAGTCGGAAAATGCCCCGTACCGGAATATTCAGTTACATCTGTGCATGCTCGATTCACATGGAATCCTGGGGTGTCTTTGTTGCTATGGTGACTGCAAGCGGGGGAAAACGATATGGCGAACAGCATGACGAAAAGCAGCAAGAGCCAGAAGACTGCAGTCTGCCCTCAGCTAAAGAAAGACTTAAATATCATGGAGGATATCGATGGGAGAAAACACAGAAATTTTTGAAAACTCAAATGCATATAGCCTGAGCTATCAGCTTAAACTTAAAAAAGGAAAGGAACCAAAGATTGACTTGGGGTGGCAAAAATACAAAGTGTGGAGGGTGGAGCATCCTTATACCAGGGCTCCAGTGCACTGTTGCTTCTCCACTGGTGAGAAGCTTTGCAAGAGTATCTCACAAGAAGAGCCACATCTAAGCAGATGTGAGTCAGTTTCCACAGACCTAATCTGAGTCTTAGTAGACCAGTGACTGATCAGGGAAGTGTTGCTATATGCTGCATGACTATGCAAGCCTCGCGCAGTGGCTCTGTAGCAAAATCAAATATGGATGCTATGTAATCCCTCAACAGCACAGAAAGTTTTTCAAAGAGTTAAAAAGGTTGAGGAAAAAAAAGGTTGTATCCTGTCATTGCATCTGTTAGAGCTGTTACTAAGGTTGTTACCAAGCTTGGCAAGCAGATGCTGCTTGGGGAAATGTCCTCTGTTCCGGTCTGCTGGACTCCATAAACATCTTTGGAAGCCAAGCTCCACCAAGGGCTGGAACTCCTGAGTTTGGGTTGCTTTGAGCCAAGTGCCTGGAGACTCCGCTGAGTGGCTTTGATGACAGTCTGTGTTGTGGAAATTGGTTTAGAGCTCTCAAAGCTCATTCTGTATGTTCCCAGCTGTGGGGCTCTGCGTTGACCAACCCTGGGTTGTGTGCAGAAAAACCTCTTTTACAGCACAGTGTGGTCTTTAAAGACTGGTTCCGCCTCAGAGGAAGTCTTATGAAAGTTGCTTTGGGCTGCTGTCTGCATGCTAAAAGGAAGTGAATGCTCATGGCTCTGTGGCCCTACCCCAACACAAGAAGGCAAAATGAAAGCCTTGGGCCATAATTTATGCTTGAGGGCAGGTTTTAAAGGGCTAGATGTTCTCACATGATAAAAACATATTTGTGGAAATATTCTGGCCAACTATCTTACAAAGGGTAACAGCAGTGCCTTCATCACATCTGACTTCACCAGACATTCACCTCCTGAACTCATCTGTTGTCCTTCACTCTCTGAGGGGACCACCCAGACTTTCACACTGGTGCTCTTGCATTTGCTCCATGAAACTGAAACTGTGTATTGTATTCATCCAAAGTGTGTGATTGAATACCAAAAAAACAGCATGGAATATGAGTCACAATACTGTACCATCACCACAAGGAATATAGAGATGTAAACTATGGTCATGTCCTGATAGAGCGATTTGTTTGCCCAGGATGAGATTTATTCCATTTTGCACAGTTGCAGAGTGACTGCCTAGGAGCAGCCACCTTCAACCCAGCCAGCCGCTGGCAGCTGCCTGTGGGCACGGCCCCTTAGCCAATCAGCTGCCCTCAGCCTGAAGGCAGGTTGGAATTTTTCATTCGCTCCAATACCTAGAACTGCAAGCCAGCCTGTCAATCACATCTCCAAGCCCTACTGTACTGCCTGACCCACTGGCACTCAGAGTCACGGCAACACAAATCCCAGCAGACCTTGCTGTCAAGAGCAGCAGATCTCAGAAATATGAAAGACAAGTCTCTGATCCAGTGAACATGCATAGGGTTTACACTGTGGACCCAGATGTCTGGGTTGTATAAATAATGGATTCTAGGTTTCTATGGAATTTTGAGCATGTCCTCCATCCTCCAAAACAAACCTGAGTTCCACTTGAATTGAGATTTTTATAATCACAGGGCCCCCCAAAAAATGTTGTGGATTAAAACTAAACACATAATTTGGCTTGCAGAGGGGAAGCTGGAAGAAATACTCAGAGGGAAGCACTGAGCAGTTTTGTAGAATTAAAGTGGCAAGCAAGACAGTTACTTGTTCAGGGTAATAATTTGAGGGTGTTTCTCCAAACACCTTCAAACAAAACTCAACGTTAAAATCAGCATCAGGGAAGGCAGGCCTCCTTTAGCTCCAAATATAAAATCTCTTGCCAGTATTTATGCAGCTGTATTGACTCACCAATGGCTCTGAAATAGGTGCATTGATTAAATATGTCTCCTGAAGTTTTGTTTTCTCTAAATCTGTAAGCATTTCATCCCAGATTCATGTCCAGATAAAATGAGAAATAACCTTTCTGAAACATGTTTTTTAAACTTTTAATCAGCATTTTGGACTCTGACAGCTCAGAGATATTTCCTGCAAACTGTATAAATATAAACTGTATAAACTGTATAAACACTAATTACTAATTTATAGTTTAAATTTTATTTTCTTTCAAAATAGATTTTATTTTATTTTATTTATTTATTTATTTTTATTTATGTTTTTTTTTTTCTTGAAAATTTGCTGGTCACCCTTTTCCCATGCTGTTGAAAGAAATCTAGTGAATTTTCTCAGATCTGAAAAGTTTGGGTTAGCCATTGTGATGAGCAAATTAGCGATGAGCAAATTAGCAAGAAATGACACTAAAAATTGGCATGAAATCAGTAAAAATTTACAAGAAAAATTACCAGAAAATGACTAGAAATACTAAAAGTACACACAAAAAAATCCATCAGAAAATTTGCAAAAAGGATACAATTACAAATTACAAAAAGTCCTGAAAACCAGCAAAAAATCTATTTAAAAAAAATTAGAAAAGAAAAATAGCCAAAAATTACCAAAAAATGAATAGATCAGTATCAAAAAATACCAAAAAAACGAATTACCACAAAATTGCCAAAAAAAAAAAAAAAAAAGACCCAAAAAATGAAATATAAAAAGACAAGGTGAAATAAAACTGCTCAGGTTGTTCATCCTTTTGACCTACAATGATCTATTCATGGTAAAACATAAGGGCCCCAAAGAGTTTTTGGCTAGGGCCCTCAAATGTCTAGGGAAGGTGGGAAAGTGCACATGACAGCCAATGAAAACCTTTCCCCACAACTGATTTGCCAACCAACTGCTTTGTTTTTCCATTACACTTGACTCATCATCATTCTCCTATACTCTTCTGCAGGTCATCCTGATCCTGACCAAGTACTACCATGCTGATTCCACCAAGGTGCTGGAGAGCTCCCTGTGGAGGTAGGCCAAATGTTTACACCATGTTTGCTTTTGTTGGATGGCTTTATATGTTCAGTCTGGCCTCAGACCCTTGTAGGTCTTTCATAGGCAAGCAGCTTCCCTACAACAGCAAGGTCAGTGTGGGTCTCCTCTATTGCTCTGCTGTGCTTCTTCAAGGAGATGATATGTCAAGTGCTAGGACGGACAAAACATCAGCAGGCAGCAATGAGCAAAGGGTGGACAGGAGAATGGTGCTGCAAGGCCAGAGTGGGCATCTGTTTGGGCAGATAGCATATCAGCATGGCACAGGGCAGGATGGCGGGCACCAGCAGTGCCAGGGAAAGGGGTCAAGTCTGGCTGGCAGAGCTTCCTCTATTTAGCAGAGTTGCTGCTCGCCAACAACACTTCACACTTCTCTTGTGTTCAAGCTCAAAAAGCAAGGCATCTATTCCCCCGCCATAATGTAGTTTTTGCTTTGAAATATTTCCCATGGAATATATTTTCTACATACAGATGAGTGACAAATTAAAGGAAAATCCTAAATAAATGTGGCTTGATGTGTTGGGTCACAACAAGCCACCAGAGCAGCTTCAAAGAGCCTTAGCATAGATCCCCCAAGTCTCTGGAGGGATGGAACACCATTCTCCCAAAAGATACTCTACATAGAGAGGGATATTAAAGTTATAGTGCATAAATCCGAACAAATGCCCAGTTGAGAGTTAAGTGGTGCCATAACTATAGACACTGGTCTAACAGAGGATGTGGAAAAACATAATATTGTAAGTGGGTGAGTGCATGTGTGGTATATACCAAGAAAACGCTACAGGACTAAACGCTTGAACCCTACAGTGAGGGCGTCTGCTGGCATCTGCTTCCCTTACCAGGAAAATGCCCCCCACAACACGACAGAGAGGGAGCACGACAGAGAGGGGAGGGAGAGAGAGCTTAGAGGGAGAGAGAGTTATTCTGAGTGATCACCTTTATGCTGTGATGAAGCATTTGGAGTGGTGTCTTTCAGGATGATGATGCCTCCATCCACAGAGCGAGAAGGGTCTCTGAATAGTTTGATGAGGATGAAAATGATGTTAATCATATGCTATCGCAGTCACCAGATCTCCATCTAGATTTTAGACCAATGTGTTCGAAGGAACTCTCCACGACCATCCTGAACACACCAACTGAGGGAATATTTTTTGGAAGAGTGATGATCCATCCCCTGGTATAGTTCCAGAGACATTGAAAATCTATGCCAACAATGAAGCTGTTCTGGTGGCTAATGGTGGCTCAGCACCTTACTAACACACTTTATATTGTTTTTCCTTTAATTTGTCTGTATATAGCATTTCTGAACATGATACTTGTGGGTAGTTGGGTGAGTTTGTGGTTGGAAAATTTGTCCTTTGAACAAATTTAGTTTGAAACCTCATGTAGGCAGGGACGTGTAGGCAAGTGTCCTTGAGCAAGATACTGAATCCCTACCAGCACCATGGGTGCTTTTCTGTGGTTGATTCTGCCTCTGACCGCCTTGTGGTGGGGTGGTGATAGGGTGGAGGGCTTGGATATCCCCAAAATGCAATACTACATTTCATTACAGAAGCTTGAGGGAATTGGCATGACTGTGTTCACACTGCTTATTCTAGATGGTTAAAATTATCTAGACATTCACAGGCACATGCATAGAGCAAAACTGTGTCTGATGGCAGCACTTAATTCATGCCATTCACCACACTGAGGGCTCCATGACTTCAAAGCTTCAGCTTCTCATTAGCACTGACTGCCTGTTTCCCCGGAGGACAGATATGAATAATGTACATATTTTCCTCCTTCACCTGTTGATGTTTTAATTGTTGCGATGTATGAATAATGCTCCAGATTCACCATTGGACAGGCCTCTTGAGGAAAAAAAGAGGAAAAAAACATAGCAAATGGTAGAATTCAATCTAAATCGGCACAGACAACAAACAAGGCGGTTGGCTGCCTCTTGACATCAGCGTCCGAAAAGCAGAAATTACCATGAAATTAGCATGTTTCTGAGAGGGCCCACGTGGATTGTGGGACCATGTCTGTGTTGGTATTATGTGTGGTGAGTGAGCCTCAGTGCCTGTAGCTGTCAGCTTGGCATGGTATGTGGATAGCCATAATCCACTGGCTATAGGCTTTGAAGTCCCGGGGGCTCCGGGATCAAACGAAGAAGACGGGGGGAGATGAATAGGCTTGCCGTCTTGCTCTGTCAGGTGGCGTAGATCAAGATGCCAGGTGCCACATGGGGGAGAAGTTAGCAGCAGAGAGAGGAAAGAAGTTTTTCAAAACAGGCGAGTCAGTGAGCTGAGGTCCTTTTTGATCGGTGGTGGTCTATGGAGGCTTTTCCTGTGGGTAGCTGTGTCAATAAGCAATGCAGCACGAACTGTGTCTTCAGGGTTGACTAAAGCGTCAATCTATCAACCAGCAGTGGGGACAGTCTGGGGTTAGACCCACATATTTGTTTGCCAGGATCATCTGGACACAAAAAATTGGATCATATCCAGTCAGTGTTATTCATCTGCACAAGGAGGGAGGTTGGACGGGAGAAATTATTTCAGGATTCAAGATTCCTTTGTTGTCATTGCAAATTGAGTAGCAATCCTCCTGACCGTGCATTCACACATAATTGCCACTGTGGAGTAGGAGGAGTTTGCTCAACAGTCGGTAAAACGTGCAGTGAAACCTGCCTCACCCTGCTTGAAGGACTCTTCTGTTGTGGTATAAATGCTGTTTCAGAGGCTTTTACACCTAGACAAAATGAATCATTGTAGCAGAATTAGAGGTGAACAGTTATGGAGTACGTTGAATATGACACTGAAGTCGTTATCTTCTTTACCAGCTTTTACGACAGAAAAAACAAGTTGTCGTTTCATCTTGAATTAAGCTCATCCGATGCTTTCGTTGGTTTTCCTACTTACTCTAGGTTTCGTTTTTATTTTTCCAACTGTTTGCGCTTGATTGTGTGTTTTGTGTTCATAGATATTGTTTGTGCTGTTTTGTTTTTGGTGAGTAAGACGTCATTTTTTTATTTGATTATATAAAGGGATGATTACGCTCTTTTCTATGGAATGTACCTGTGTCCTCATTACTGTTCAAAGAACCTAAACATGAACATAAACATGAGATTTTCAGATAAATACTGAATATTTCAAATTTGTTGGCTACAATTAAAGTGGTAATTTGCAAGATTTCATGTCAATTAAACGATGTGGGTGGGACTTTCTGTTGATGGAATTTAAGGCGTAGGTGCAGGTGGCGTTTTCTTCATATACTCAGCCATGGTGGCTATTGCTGCTCATGCTAACGACTCAGTTCTTCTTCTGTTCATTCCAAACCAAGGGGAGCCATACACACATCATGTCCTGTATGTCAGAGGAATGTTCTACCCAACACGAGGTGTTCAGAACAGCAAAAGTAAAAGCTCTCATGAACTTGCTCTTTGAATCATTGCTGCGTTGGAGAGTAGTAAATACACATTTCTTTACATGAAAATGTCACGGAGTAATCCTTTAAATATATTTGATTTTATCACAAAAATTAACCACTTTCAGAAACCCACAAGCATGTCCAAATTTTAAACTAGGGGTAGACAGATACCAATACTGATTATTAGCATTTGAGGACACTGATAACTAATATTTAAGGCTGATTTTCATATAGTCAATTTGACTGCATTTGACTTTAGCAAAAAATACGTAAAACTTAAATTCTTAATGAAAAAGACAACTTTATACTGATTAAAAGTGATATATTTAAAGCTCAGATAAGTAACGTTTGGATCAGATTCCTTGAGCTGTGTTCAGATGCCTTTCACAGGCAAACTTTCACATGAAATTGTAACTCTTCTTAAGGCAAGTATGTCAGATGGAGAGGCAGCATCTCATTGGTTTTCATTTTGGCTATCATGTAGATCAAATTATGATACCAATTATTGAAAAATTCTGAATATCTGATAATCACCTAGGACCAATAATTGGTTGTGTCCTAGTTTGAACATGATTAAAATAAGAGAAAACCTGACTGCATCACGCACTACCAAGTGTAAGGTTGGCAACCTTCACCATTTAAATGTAACCATGACCATATTTTTAGTTTCCCACTGTGCTGTGAAGAGTTTTGTCTGTCCCCAGGCTTCGGCATCAGGTTCTTTTATTACTGCTCTCTGTGGCTCCAGGATCCCAGCATCCTTCACTGTGTTGTAGCTGTGTCCCAAGGTCCTGTGCTATAACATGTTTGATAAAAAAAAAAAAAAAAAACCTGCAAACATCCCTCTTTCCTCGTGAGAAAGGCTCTTTGTGAAAGGAGAGGGCTAGACACAGTGGCAGCTCACAGACCGAGGCGATGTTGGCCCCCTAGGTCGTCTGCGCTTAAAACTGCCTCACACTTTGACTTTGAAGTATTGCACTGGAAATTACACACAAGTTACCTGCAGGACGATTGTCAAGATTTGTCCATATGAGACCGAACTGCCCTCTGCTGAAGGGATATCTTGACCTGAGACATTTATACAGACCTGCCCATCTCTCATGCTTTATTTTCCTTTCCCTCTCTTTCTTCCTCTCTTTCTTTCCTGTCACAGTGTTAGGTAACAGGAGACGGTTCAGGCTGTGCTCAGGCTCTGGTCAATAATTGATACTGTAGCTGTTGTTATTATTGTGTTTCCAGGGCTGAGATGCATTAGAGCAGTCAGAGGTCCGGACGCCTGAAGTGAGAGGACACTTAACGCCCCACTATCCTGCAGTGTGTGTGTGTGTGTGTGTGTGTGTGTGTGCGCACCAACAAAGCCCTATTGTGGAAGCAGGTGGTTTCAATGGATTGGGATAGTGGGTTTCTGTTTGTTTGTTTGTTTTGTTTTGTTTTGTTTTTTTACAGGAAAAAATATCCAACATTTCATTTACTATTGCATTTTAAAGGTGCTTCTTTAAATTATTCTTTCATGGCCATGGTGATGTGAGTTTATGGGAAGCCATTTAACATTTAATGAACATTGCAGATAACAGAATCATTCTGACTTGTCATAATCACATTGTGACTAGTCAGAATTTTCATTCAGACTGACGTTACGCATACTTCATATGTGTAATGTCATTCTGACTAGTCAAAACAACAGTGATAAGTGATAAATGATTAGTGATTAGTGATAAATGTGATTCAGTTTTGAATCGTCAAACAGAACATTTCAGATATCCACAATGGCATTCTCCCTAGAACAAATGATGTCACTTTTGCCATTCATGTGCAAGGGATTTGCCATTACTGACAGCAACAACTCAGTTTTTGATACCATATTATTTCAGCAAGAGAATAAATTGAGACTTGTTTTACCGTGACATTTTCTGTGTGTGTGTGTGCGTGTGTGTGTGTGTGTGTGTGTGCGTGCGCGCACGCGTGTGTTTGCATGTGTGTACTCAAACACCATTGTAAGAGACATGCTACACATATACCTGTCCAGGATGTAACCAGGTCATACAACTTGGTCAATTAGAATTTGAAGGAAATGGTCATGATTAGTGCGTTTAAAATCAACAACAGTGTCAATAATAATTCATATCTTGAAAGAACAGATCCACCATGCTCTACAACAGGTGGTTGATATCACTTATTAGGTGTGTTTAACCAATACAATATTCTGTGCACACATATTACTGTCCAGAGACTCTACTACATTTTGCTTTTTTAATTGTTTGACTAGTAGGGTAAGACACACAGACATATTAGCTTTCAAAGCCCTCGTCATTGTGCTTAAAAATGTTTTATATAAAAAGAAAAGGAAACTGGGCATTTATGTCTGGAAATAAAAAGGCTGTTGTATTAGATTAACCTGCTTTTAAAACATAAGAATGTAATTTGGATTAATAGCCTATTTGGTAACTTTTCAGTGGATGCCCCCGGACTCCCTACAGATCTGATGTCCTCAACAACTTTCTAATCAAATGAGCCCATGCTTTAACCAAGTATACTGTGTGGCCATGGCCAAGGAAAGCCAAAGCTGCTGGTCCACTGCCCTGACGAAGCTGAAGCCTTTTGTCTGAGTTTGATCCTGAATCCACACCGTCTTCCTCTTTCAGGCCATACTCTTCCTCAAATTTTTGTCTTTAACTGTCTTTATGTCTAAGAGTTTAACAGACTAATGCCACATATGTTACTGATACCATCAGCTGTTTTTCATTGCTGATGGTGTAGTTCAGGCAGTATTCTGTGCTATTTTAGTAGTGGCTAACTCTTTCATTTGCTTTAAAGAACTTGCAACCCAGAAAATGTACATTTAAAGACCAAAACTGGAACCAATATTGCCTGCTAATTCCAAGGGAACACGTCTATGGGCACATTCTGTTGGAACTTGATTATTCAATATGACTATTGAAATAGTGAATTCTGCCCATTTAAACATGTGAAAATGCTAGAGTATCACGTCTATGGTCACGTCTGTGATGATTGTGTTGATGTCACAATGATGATGTCACAATGAGTGGTGATGTCACCCCCCACCCCCCAACTGGACTGGTCTCCACTGGACTGGTCACTGGACTGGTCACTCAGTCGACCTCAAGGTTGACACTGCATTACCTTAGGTCCCCAGCAATACATCTGTCAACAATCAGGTGAACAGTTTACAGAGAAAATTGAAAGACAGACATGCATACACACATATAGAGATTTTGCCATTTATAGTTAGATTTTAGACAGAGGCGGTTGGAGTGAGCAAAATCATCTCATTCAGAATGATGCAAAGTAAAATAAGTTCAGAGGGTCAGGGTCAAAGCCTCTTCTGTGTAGCCACTATATCCAAACAGTGCAAATGTGCATGTGGTTTGGAAGAGGACTAGAGGATTTGCTGCTGCATTACCAAACACTGAGCATGATGCCATGCTGACAGAAGTCACTTTAAGCATGAAATACTCAGTAAACCTTTTTTGATCCACAAACTGGAAGGAGCAGATGTTCGCCTCTCTTTTTTTGGCTCTGTGTTTCCAGTGCAAGTATTTATTATGGTTTGACTGGCTGATTTGGGCTTTTTCTTAAAAATCAGTCAGCCAGTCTGACTGGGCAGTTAACTAAATGAAATATCACATGAAATAAAATCAAAACAGCAAAATAGCTGGGGGAAAAAAAATCAAAGCTATTGATTATCTGCCCAAAATATTCAGTTATCAGCCACCTCAATCCAGGAAATGAAACTTTGAAATAGTGAAACTTAAGAATAATTTAGATTCAAACTAAGCAACAACTTAAACCAATGTAAGAGAGTGTACAAAAAAAGAATTTTTGAGAAATAGAAAATACAAAGTGACTTGGCAAAATGCTCCACATGCTGACATAGCCTGCAAAACATCATTAGACCTTGCTCATTCACTTGAATCTGTTCATTTTATTCAGCATTTTTACACATCCACCCCATGAAATGAATAGAAAATATTATTTTTTAAAAAACATAGGGTTAGAGTTAGTTAACCATTTAACCATTTTGAATATCCAGATAAGTAAAATGACTGGTTGACCAGATATCCATGCACAACTCTAATTAAATCATATAGCTGTAAGTAACTCCACACTGCTTAGGTAATTATGTAGTATTTAAAAGTAGGAGGATTAAATAAGTTTTACTTCCTCCTATTCCTGTTCAAAGATGATTTCTTTACCATTACAATTTCCTCTTCATTATTATTATGATTATCACATCTTAAATATTTTTTATATTGCGATTTATGATGATGAGTTATGCTCCATGTTTAAAATCATCAAACAACAATAAGGACATCAGGTCTCAGTCTTCATGGTTCATGTTGGTCCAGCCCTGGTATTTACATAGCTCACAGAGAAATCAGGCCGCTGGGGAGATTTGGCTGCTATGTATAATTCATGCCTCATACGCCTTGTGAAGATGTGGCTTCTCATCAGGGCTTCACTGCTTCATAATGGATGAGGGGATCGGTTCACAGGCCGGCGCTTATATATTAACCCCTACCCCACCTCACCCCCACCCCCGAACCCCACGCACACACCTTGTCCACAATACACATCCACTGGAGTTGAGTCTGTCACATGATGCCAAATGTGTCAAAACTGACAGGAAAATACTTATTTATGTGGTGGTGCTTCTGGACCATAACTGATTAATATATTCCTGTGTAGGAATATTTTACCCAGTGTTGGAAATCTGTATCTGAAGATATTGATAACACTGATTTTTTTTGTTATTTTCATTTATTCATTTCTTGTAGTTTTGATGGAATGGTTGAAGTAAAAATTAAGTGTTCAACCAAAGTTTATATATTGGCATCCTGGCTGTATATGTGTGTGTGTGTGTGTGTGTGTGTGTGTGTGTGTGTGTGTGTGTACATGTAAATGTGCACATTTTTGTTTACTGGAGTATTTGTACTGTTTTGATGTTTTTTTGCATTCTGTTTTTGTATGTGCATGTGTCTTTTTGTGTATAGGTGCATGTATTAGTCCTTGTGTGTGTTTGTAGTCTTTATGTGTGTGTGTGTGTGTATGTGTGCGTGTGCGTGTGCGTGCGTGTGCGTGTGTGTGTGTGTGTGTGTGTGTGTGTGTGTATGAGCTTGAAGGACATCAAGTGAAAGAAAGAGAAACAAAGAGATGCCGGCAGAGAAAGAATGCAAACATGCTCCCGGGCTTAACAGTAGGGAGCGTCCCACTCCAGCCTTCCTCCCTTAAAACCTGCACACGTCCTCCTCCTCCTCCTCCTCTGCCCCGTCTTATCCCTCCTGTTGTTTCAGTCATCTCTCAGTCTAAATCAGTATTTCTGACTTGGACTATTGCTTCAACATTTTCTTCAATGAGTACAAACAGCACTCTGCAAGGTGAAAGAGCAAAACAGTATGAAGTTAATGATTCCTGTTTGGAAACTAGGTTCACAGCTGCAGCAATATAATAACGTGACACAGCCAAAAAAAAAAAAAAAAAATAGAATGCAAAATGAATGGAGCAAATAATTTTGAAGATTAGTGTGCTATTGTGTTCTGCTTCATATTAGGTTAAAAAAAAAATCCTATAGGCAGTATTTTGAAGTCACACTTTCACTTTCTTCAATGATGACCTCATGCTACACCAGTAGACATAATGAAATGTTCCAACCAGTAAGAACCAATAACTGTAACTGTTAAACCAGTGGTTTACACTTTTGATTGATCCCTCACCTTGTGATGTCCTTCCTGTTTCAACAGGAAATACACTAAATCAAGGAAGTCAGTTGCCATTCCACAGGTCTTCAAAGGTGATTTTGCATGTTTAGCGTAACCTATAATATGTATCTACTTTATTTTTCTGCTAATCTTTTCCCAAAGCAAACAGTTCCATTTTAGAACTCTGATATTATTATTGTAAATAGTCCCCGGGGAGAAGGTTGCTTTACACAGCCAATGATCAGTACTGTGGTTAATGAATGGTGATGAATGGTGATGGATTTGTAGGTGCAGAAGCAGCACATTATAACGTGGGTGTTTCAATCATTCAATTTTGGGATTTTGACTATATGTTATGAAATCTATTACACCCCCACATGATTTGCCAAATTGTTTGTTTGTAGTGTGGGTAAATGATATTAAGAAGAAACATATAAATGAACAATTATTAAAAGCATATGAATTACAACATGTATACGGATTGAAACAGTCAGCAGCACAAAATAAGACAAAGTAGAATAAGAGAAAGGATGAAAGAAAACTGACAGTAAAATAGCCACGGCCCTGTTCAGAGCTGGTGTTTTGTATCCAGATATATCCAGACTGTCTAAATTAAGTTGAGATGCATTATAGATCACGCCTGGCATTAAAAATAAATTTTGAGTGATCACTTGTGTTTGGATACTGAGTCCCTGCTCTGTATGCAAATACTTAAATGGACTGCATTTCTATAGCGCTTTTCAAGTCTACTAACCACTCAAAGGACTTTACAATGTTTGCCTCACATTCACCCATTCACACACACTGATGGCAGAGTCTACCATGCAAGGCGCCTAGCTGTCCATCAGGAGCAGTTAGGGGTTCAGTGTCTTGCTCAAAGGACACTTCGGCACACTCTGGAGGAGCCGGGAATCAAACCGGAAATCCTCCGATTACCAGATGACTGTTCATCCTGTTCCTGCACCCGCAATTAAAGCAATCCAGACGGTTTCCACCACAGACCACACATTCTTACTTTATTTTTATGGACTTTTCATAATTTCTTACTATCTCTTGTTGTGAAATTAAATGTGGACATAGGCTTTGATGATGCAGTTTGACGAGGCAGTAGGGCTGGGAAATATATGGATAATATTTCAATATGGTGATGTAAGGCTGAATATCATTTGATGTCTGATTTTAGAAGTCATAATATAATGATATGGCATATGGGTTGTCTTTCCTGCTTTTAAAGGCTGCATTATGGTAAAGGGATGCAATTTCCTGAACTTGATTGTTTATCATAAATTTCATTGTGTACATGCATTCACACTACAAAACTTAGGTGGACAAATGTGTCCGAGGGCACCTACAAATGTGGCTTGAGTGACTGGATCGCAGTGTGTCTTCAAAATGTGTTTGGTGCGTTTAGGCCTGTATTTAGTGCTGTCCACTTGTGGCCAATTGGCCCAGGGTGCTTGTTAACGTCAGGTTTGAAGCCCCACAGTGACAGTGGCAGGTACAGTACATCAGTGCATTACATTAAATCACACCTTACATCACAGTATCAGTAACAGGTACGGAATATCTTGAGTCTTTATTTGATCTGGATGTTGGAGTGAAGCCATCGCTTTGAGGCTGCAGCTCCCCTCCATCTGTGAGGCTTCCTTCATCATTTACTTCATTTCACACACACACACACACACACACACACACACACACACACACACACACACACACACAGGGTGTTACAAACATGTTGATGACTGTCCCTCCCTGCGATCCAGACTGCATTTCAGGAGAGAGGGACAGACAGAGGAAACCGGAGGAAACATCCAGGATGGTTTGGCCTAAATCCTCACAGCGTGTTTCCCTTCCCTTGCCCTTTCCTTTTCCTTTCCAATTTCTATTCCTTCATTTCTGCTTGTCTTGATTCATTTTCTCTCCTCTCCCCCCGGCCAAATTATCTCTCATTACAGATTTGGATGCCCCTCCCCTCCACTCCCCTCCTCTTTCTGTCAGTCCAGATGGTCTGGTTGCTGTAAATAGTTAATTGAGGCAAGGGCATTATTTTCGGTTCATCCCAATTCTTTTTCCTCAGTCCTCCTTCCTGTCAGAGACATAGTTTGTTACATCAGCAGGCAGACAGGAAGGTAACGATTCCACACTCGTAGATGAAGATGCACAACATAGGCTTGAAATGCCTGTTCACTAAAGGGAGAGTGAAAACAAGCCGCAGGTGGTAGTAACAGTAGGGGAGAGCTTTATATTTATGTGTAATATGACATTATTGTAGAGTGTATAGATGGTCAGTGTAGTTTTGCTGTGTAATCAGCAATTCACACCTATTATTTCAAAACTGACATGTGTCGCTCATGTCTCTAGTCTACTGTGTCGTGGAGTCTGTTAGGAAGGAGCAATTTTGGTTGCTGCTTCGTAGGCAAGTGTCAAGGACTTGAATTTGATGTGAGCAACAATTGGGAACCAGTGGAGGGATATGAACAGTAGAGTGACGTGTGGTATGAAAGTGATATGAAAAGTCATGTGAGTGGGTGACTGCACCCACTCACAGGTATGAGGTATATATTGAAAAGTGAAGGAGACCAAGCACTGACCCTTGAGGAACCCCTCTGGACAAGTAGTAGGATTTACGCACTTCCCCTCTCCATGACACCCTGTAGGACCTCCCTGAAAGGTAGGACTCAAACCAGCGGAGGGCAGGTCCTTACAGTGTTTCCACTACAGACAGGAGTGCAGTCTTGGTCGAGTGTCCATTTTTGAAGCTGGATTGGTTCGCATCATATAGAGTGTAGGTTTCTTTAGCAGCAGGGTAACTCGGGCCTGCTTAAAAGCTATGGGGAACACACTGGATTTGAGTGAGGAGTTGATGATATGCGTGATTGCAGGGGTCAGTGTGGGTGAAATGTCCTGCAGGAGGTTGGAGGCTATAGGGTCGAGCAGACAGGTAGTAGGATGAGAGTCGAGTATAAGTTTGGAGATTTGCTCCTCGGTGACATTGGTGAATGAGAGGAATCAAGGTCCATTAGCTGGTGGTGGCATATTAATTGGTCAGGCTCAGAAAACTGATTACTGATGGCAGAAACCTTATCAGTAAAGAAGGATGCAAAGTGGACTGCAGTGAGCAGAGCTGATGGTGGTGATGTTGAGTGTTGCTGATTTTATCTTGATAATAAGTGATTTTGGCACTTTTTAGCCGGGAGGAAAATGCAGACAGGAGAGTATGATGATTACTGAGGTCAGCATCTCCGGATTTGCGCCATTTTCTCTCAGGTGCTGTACATCCTGCCTAATGCTACAGACAAAGGGGGTTTTACAAGCAAAGGGAGTTTTTGGATGATAGTGGGCAGAGGTTGTTTAGAGAGGAACAGAGTATGTCTGTGGCATCACTGACATGGAGTAAGGAGGACAGGTCCAAGTTTCGGTCAGGGCTAGTGCCTGAATGTTATGTAGGTTTACTAGTGCTTGGATAGGTTTGGTCTTATTTACAGCAGATTGACAGTTCCATAAGCCGAAAGAGAAAGCAGAGGAAGTAGCAGAGGCATTCCTGAGAGAGACGAGGTTCCCAGGCTTGTGCCATCTTTTGTGACTGATGCGTTTTTTGCGGTTGCCCTGAATGACAGGGATGTAATGGTAGCACATGGTGAGTGAGAAACCAGGCCAAGAGAGTAAATAAGGGCTGATTATCTCTGTCCTTGCTCCATGAACTCGTACAAGTATGAGGAGAAAAGTTAAGGAAGGTTTACCCCATTTTCATTTTATATACAATAACTTTGATATCACACCATATGACAATTTTAGGCACTAATACAGCAAATCTGTGGATAAATTCAAATTCCAATACAAAATTTAAAAGACCACATATATTTAGGAAATCTAAGAGTCACTACAACACAACTCAATACTTTTCATGCATAATATTTGAATATTTGAAATTTAAAACAAAACTCTTTTTCAGGCTTAAAATATATATCTATATTTCTATATATCTTTATCTACATATCTATAGATCAAGATGTATAGATATATAGCTGGCTAGCAAGCTAGTTAGCTAGCTAGCTAGATAGATTTGTAGATATATTGTTGTAAACAGGCCACTTGTATGGTCCTTTAAAATCCATACAAATCCAGGAAATCCATGCTGGCAAAACTTTTTTTGTTGTTTGTTTTTCCTCAAAGAGAAATCTGATTTTCAGGCTCATCACCCAACTAAATGACTTTATGAGATGGATATTTGTTGCAGTGCATCTGAAATATGTCAGATGCAGCTGTTGAAGTCCCGCATTGCAGACACTGTGCACACACACATGCATGTACACACACACACACACACACACACACACACACACACACACACACACACACACACACATATACACACCAGCAATGTGTTTGCAGCATGACGTTAATGATACATTTGACTTTGGTGTGATGGCTCCATTCACGCACCCTGCCCAATCAGTAAGCAGATCAGAAGTCAGAAGTCTCATATCAGGCAGCGTGACACAAAATCTCTGAAAGGAGCCAAAGCATAACAGTGTTATCTGTATCTGCTGTGCATCTGCAGAGGCTCTCAGTCATCCAGGACATGGTTCTTCAAATAGAGTTCCAAATTAACTCTGTGGCAACTGGACTTGTGTGTAGATTCTCAAAGACGTTTCACTTCTCATCCAGGAAGACTCTTCATTTCTGACAGACTGGTGGTGGTGGGGAATCCCAACGGCCGTAATTTTACAATTTTACAACTGCAAGACGCTGTCAAAAATTCAGTTAAAAAAGTCTTAAAAATTCCAAGTCACCAAACGCCTCAAATGTATAATCCAGGTATCCAGCCTTATACTCAGCGCTTCAAAAACCTAAGTATTTTCACTGAAACCTTCAAAGTGTCTACTCAAACTGCCATTTACAAGCACTTCAAGAGATTCTACGATCAGCTCAGCCTTACGAACCTTTCAGGAAATGGGGTCCTGGTATGGAGATATTCACGCTGCTGTCACCAGAGTCCTATTCCAAGCCATTTAAATGCTGCTTGACACATTCTGTGTAGACACTATGCCATGCAGGTCCCTCAGGCAATCAAGGTGTCATCATTAGCATGTGTGAAGGCTGCGGTGAATTGCAGCACAGTGACGGCCAAAGCTGTAGCAACAGGTGTATGGAGCTGGGAGTTTAAATAGGGCGGTCTGTTGTGTGAATGGATGTGAGTGTGCTCCATTGTACAGTTTATGAGGCCGGCAACTAGAGCAATAACACACAGGATGTGGACTGTTTACACTTTCTTCTGTGTCAGTGTTCTTCTAACCAGACATAATCAGCTGGAGGAGGAAACAATGTACTGTCCGACTGAACCCCAAATCAACTGGAAAATTAGACAACTGTGCAGGCATGTGTTCATGTTGTATGGCACATATGAAAAGCAGTGTGTGTCAGTATGTGTGTGTGTGTGTGTGTGTGTGTGTGTGTGTGTGTGTGTGTGTGTGTGTGTGTGTGTGTGTGTGTGTGTGTGTGTGTGTGTGTGTGTGTGTGAATGAACAGACCCATGTGCCATCTGGAAGACGTTTCCCGGTTCCTCAAACATTCTTCCTGTGACACAGGTCCAATACACACAGCTGGAGAGAGAGAGGGAGGGAGAGAGAGGGAGAGAGAGGGGTGAGGGGGTGGGAGGCAAGAGAGACAGAGAGTTTAGGATTTGCTTCTGACTAAACTGTGAAAGCTCCCACAGGAAATAATACTTGGCAGAACTCTCTCTCTCTCTCTCTCTCTCTCTCTCCATGTGTCTGTCTGTCTATCATAGTCTATCTCTCTCTGTCTCTCCTTCTCTCTCTCTCTCTCTCTCTCTCTCTCTCTCTCTCCTTCTTCTTCATCTCCCCAAAAGGAAGCAGCATGCTGCAGAGCACTTACACCACAGCAGGAAGTGTAGGGCTGATGGGGTTTGTAGTTTTGTCGGGCTCTGCAGATAAATCCAGTCAGATGGATGGATGGACATGTT